>NC_135959.1:3888669-4182145 GCF_053455715.1 Rhinoraja longicauda
TCTCATTCTTCTAAACTCCAGTCAATACAAGCCTAGTCTTTCCAATCTTTCCTCATATGACAGTCCCTCCATCCCAGGGATTAACCTGGTGAACCTACGCTGCACTCAATAACAAGGACATCCTTCCTTAAATTAGGAGACCAAAACTGCACACAATACTCCAGATGTGGTCTCACCAGGGCCCTATGCAACTGCAGAAGGACTTCTTTGTTCCTGTACTCAAATCCTCTCGTTATGAAGGCCAACATGCCATTGGCTTTCTTCACTGCCTGATGTACCTGCACGCTTACTTTCAGCGACTGATGAACTAGGATACCAAGGTTGCAGCTTCAAGGACAATGTGTAGGAAAGAGCAGCAGATTTTAATTTTTCTTTTTTTGAGATTTAGAGATACAGCGCGGAAACAGGCCCTTCGGCCCACCGGGACAGCGCCGCCCAGCGATCCCCGCAAATTAACACTATCCTACACCTGAGGGACAATTTTTACAATTGCCCAGCCAATTAACCTACATACCTGTATGTCTTTGGAGTGTGGGAGGAAACCGAAGATCTCGGAGGAAACCCACGCAGGTCACGGGGAGAACGTACAAACTCCGTATAGACGGTGCCCGTAGTACACATACAAGGAATGTGCCTTGGTGCTCCACTCGCAAGTAACAACACGAACATACAGTAAACAGTTAAGAATAAAACATAAAACATTAAAACATTAAGAATAAAACATTAGAGTTTAAACATGTGGAGAATTAAATAAAATATCAGAGGAAAAGAAGGCTACAGACTTTTGGTTATTGAGTAGAGTTACTAATCGAGGAAAAAAAAAGTTTTATGTCCGGATGTGGCTGCTTTGACAGTCCGGAGTCGCCTTCCAGAGGGAAGTGCTTCTTCCCCTGGAGTCAGGGGAAGGGTCTTGACCCGAACCGTCATCCATTCCTTGTATCCAGAGATGCTGCCTGTCCTGCTGAGTTACTCCAGCATTTTGTGTCCACCTTCAATGAACCATTGTGGGCTCCACCTTTTCTTGGCCATTTATTCACAAAATGCTGGAGTAACTCAGCAGGTCAGGCAGCATCTCAGGAGAGAAGGAATGGGTGACGATTCGGGTCGAGACCCTTCTTCAGTCTGAAGAAAGGTCTCGACCCGAAACGTCACCCATTCCTTCTCTCCTGAGATGCTGCCTGACCTGCTGAGTTACTCCAGCATTTTGTGAATAAATACCTTCGATTTGTACCAGCATCTGCAGTTATTTTCTTACACTTTCCTTGACAATTGTTGCTGGCTTTGATTTGTCCTTTTGCATACCGTTCATTCATTCGTTCTTTATATCTTTACATACCTCTAGTTTCCCTCTCTCCTGATGCGGATCAAGGAAAATGCAGAATAGATCATTGTTAGCTAGGAGAAGATAAAATGTAAGGTAGACACAAAATGCTGGAGTAACTCAGCAGGACAGGCAGCATCTCTGGAGAGAAGGAATGGGTGACGTTTTGGGTCGAGACCCTTCTTCAGACTGAGAAGGACCCGTCTGAAGAAGGGTCTCGACCCGAAAGGTCACCTTTTCCTTTTCTCCAGAGATGCTGCCTGACCCGCTGAGTTACTCCAGCACTGTGCGTCTATCTTCGGTACAAACCAGCATCTGCAGTTCTTTCCTACACAGACGAACAACCTCGTCAAAAATCAAAGAAAGGAAACGAGAATAAGTTAACAGAGTATATGTAAAGGAAAACAATGGACTATCTGTGCTGCATGTTAATCCCAAATGATGCTAAAGAAGTTCAAAACAAGAATTTTAATCTACAGGGCCTTTACATGTTTGAAAATATTACCAGACACACCCAGGAAGTGGAATATTGTGTTAAACATAGAATATAATTCCGCGCATTGTAAACTCCATGGAACTTTTAACATAAAGCCAATTTCACTCAAAGGCTTTAACCTAAAGGGAGCGATCAGACTTGTGCTCCAGGCTGTATAAGCTGAACAAGTAACCTGATTTCCCCCTTCAAGAATCAAAAAAGGAACAAAAAGTTTAGCAATACAAAAAAAGACAAAGTCTTTGATAAAAATGCCTTTATGTTCATTGTCAGGATATATGTCTGATTTTTTTTTAGTGCAAAAAAAAAAGGGTTCGATTTTTGCAAGGTGGGACCTCCTTTATCACTGCGAACCTATTCAGCGGGAATAACATGATAGCAGTGGGAAACCTATACAATGCACTGATACACAGTCTCCACCGGGCCTGTACCTGTCCTGGGTCTTACTGTGCAGGAAGGAACTGCAGATGCTGCTTTAAAGATAGACACAAAATGCTGGAGTAACTCAGCGGGACAGGCAGCATCTCTGCACAGAGAGAGAAGGGATGGGTGACATTTCTGGTCGTGACCCTTCCTCAGACTGAAAATCCCTTGCATTACCCCTCTCTCCACCCCTCCCCCATCCAGGTCACACCAGCTTTCTTTCTCACCTAGCTACAGCTAACAATGGCCTGTTTCCTTTATCATTGTTACTTTTTTTGCGTGTCTCCTATTCGTTTGTTCTATATCTCTCCACATCATCATCTTTATCTCTCGTTTCCCTTTCCCGTGACTTTCAGTCTGAAGAAGGGTCTCGGCCCGAAACGTCACCCATTCCTTCTCCAGAGATGCTGCCTGTTACTCCAGCATTTGGTGTCTACCTGGGTCTTACTGTCAATGTCTACATTACAACTACCACGGTGACATTTCTGATCAGGTATCCCGGAGGTATCTCATGGTTTCTGATTCATCGGAGTGCTGTTCCAGTATCCAGGTCGGCATCGAGTCATAGAGTAATGAGGAGGAGAGGAGGTAATCAATAATACAAGAAATTATTAGACTTAGACTTAACTCATACATTCATAAGTTCCAGGAGCCGAATTCGGTCATTTGGCCCATCGAGTCTACTCCACTGTTCAATCATGGCCGACCTATCTATCCCTCTCAACCCCATTCTCCTGCCATTTCCCCATAACAGACGTACAGCATAGAAACAGGCCCTTCGGCCCAACTTGCCAACATGTCCCATCTATACTAGTCCCACCTGCCGGACACTTTAGAGATACAGCGTGGAAACAGGCCCCTCGTCCCATCGAGTCCATGCTGATCAGTGATCACCAAATACATTAGCACTATCCTACATGCTAGGGGCAATTTATAATTTTACCGAAGCCCATTAGTCTACAAACCTGTACTTTTTTGGAGTGTGGGAGGAAACCGGAGGATCCGGAGGAAACCCATAAGGGTCACGGGGAGAATGTACAGACTCTGTACAGACAGTGACCGAGGTCAGGATCGAACCCGAGTCATTGGCACTGTAAGTAGACAATAGACTATAGGTGCAGCAGGAGGCCATTCGGCCCTTCGAGCCAGCACCGCCATTCAATGTGATCATGGCTGATCATTCTCAATCAGTACCCCGTTCCTGCCTCCTCCCCATACCCCCTTACTCCGCTATCCTTAAGAGCTCTATCTAGCTCTCTCTTGAATGCATTCAGAGAATTGGCCTCCACTGCCTTCTGAGGCAGAGAATTCCACAGATTCACAACTCTCTGACTGAAAAAGGTTTTCCTCATCTCAGTTCTAAATACGCGTATTAGTAGGGTTGCCAACTATCTCACTCCCAAATAGGGGACAGGGTGACGTCACCGCCCCGTGCCCCACGTGACCTCACCCAGCCAGCTGCCCGGGCGGCCGCCATTGGTGGAGCGGGAGCACGTGGCCGGTGGCTGGGTAAGGTCATGTGGGGTGCAAAGCGATGACGTCCCTTATTTGGGAGTGAGGAAGTTGGCAACCCTAACTGGCCAACATGTCCTGAATACACTAGTCCCACCTGCCTGTATTTGGTCCATATCCCTCCAAACTGGTTCTATCCATGTACCTGTCTAACTGTTTCTTAAATGTTACGATAGTCCCAACCTCAACTACCTTCCTGGCAGCTTGTTCCACACACCCACCACCCTTTGTGTGAAATATTTACCCCTCAGATTCCTATTAAATATTTTCCCTTTTACCTTAAACCTGTGTCCTCTGGTCCTCGATTCACCTGCTCTGGGAAAGAGACTCTGTGCGTCTACCCGATCTATTCCTCTCATGATTTTATACGCCTCAATAAGATCATCCCTCATCCTCCTGCGCTCCATGGAATAGAGTCCCAGCCTACTCAACCTCTCCCTGTAGTTCACACCCTCTGGCCCTGGCAACATCCTCGTAAATCTTCTCTGTACCCTTTCCAGCTTGACAACATCTTTCCTATAACATGGTGCCCAGAGATGAACACAATACTCCAAAGGTAGACACAAAAAGCTGGAGTAACTCAGCGGGTCAGGCAGCATCTCTGGAGAGAAGGAATGGGTGATGTTTCGGGTCGAGACCCTTCTTCAGACTGATGTCAGGGGGGCGGGACAAAGAAAGGATATAGGTGGAGACAGGAAGACAGTGGGAGAACTGGGAAGGGGGTGGGGAAGAGAGGGACAGAGGAACTATCTAAAGTTAGAGAAGTCAATGTTCATACACAATACTCCAAATGCGGCCTCACCAATGTCTTATACAACTGCAACATGACCTCCCAACTTCTATACTCAATCGGCTGACTGATGAAGGCCAATGTGCCAACAGCCTTATTGACCGCCCTATCTACTTGCGAATCCACCTTCAAGGAACCATGCACCTGCACGCCTAGATCCCTCTGCTATACAACATTCCCCAGAGCCCTACCATTCTCTGTGTATGCAAAACAAAGCATTTCACTGCACCCAGGGTGAAGGTGATAATAAGCTATAATTGAAGGGGATCACAAAATGCTGGAGTAACTCAGCAGGTCAGGCAGCATGTAGGAGAGAGGGAATGGGTGACGTTTCGGGGCCGAGACCCTTCTTCAGACTCAAGGTCTGAAGGAGGGTCTCGACCCGAAACAACACCCATTCCCTCTCTCCTAGATGCTGCCTGACCTGCTGAGTTACTCCAGCATTTTGTGATACCGCAGTATAAGCTATAATTGAATGATTGGGTTATCGATGGTCAGAATACAGCCGGGTGGGCTGAAGGGCCTGCTTCCACGCGTCAAACGTCCTCTGTCCATTTCCCTCCACAGATGCTGCCTGACCCGTTGAGTTTCTCCAGCACTTTGTTTTCTACTGAAGAGTTGGTCTCGTCCCGCCAGCCTAATTTTACTAATCCCTCTTGGTGCCTCCTTAATGACAATGTTTGCTCTGTACTACCTGCCTGTTGTTTATTCATTACTTACCCTTTGAAGTAGTTATTACATTACAAAGAATAAGAGACCTCTTCCTTCATGTGCCCCATTAAAGTGATAACCAATTCTTGTTTACAGGTAGAGATTTGTTTAGATTTTAGCTGCAGTGATCAAAGCCTTAACACACAAAAACATCAAGTAATCCCAGCGTTTAGGAACACAGATTTTTTTTCTCTCTCTGTGCATAAGAGAAAAGGTTTATTGTTTAACTCTTTCTCAACTCCAGGAGAATGTAGCAGTTATTCACAGGAATGTGTAGGGGAAAAAAACTGCAATAGGCAATAGACAATAGACAATAGGTGCAGGAGTAGGCCATTCGGCCCTTCCAGCCAGCACCGCCATTCACAATAGACAATAGACAATAGACAATAGGTGCAGGAGTAGGCCATTCAGCCCTTCGAGCCAGCACCGCCATTCAATGCGATCATGGCTGATCACTCTCAATCAGTACCCCGTTCCTGCCTTCTCCCCATACCCCCTCACTCCGCTATCCTTAAGAGCTCTATCCAGCTCTCTCTTGAAAGCATCCAACGAACTGGCCTCCACTGCCTTCTGAGGCAGAGAATTCCACACCTTCACCACTCTCTGACTGAAAAAGTTCTTCCTCATCTCCGTTCTAAATGGCCTACCCCTTATTCTTAAACTGTGGCCCCTTGTTCTGGACTCCCCCAACATTGGGAACATGTTTCCTGCCTCTAATGTGCCCAATCCCCTAATTATCTTATATGTTTCAATGTGATCATGGCTGATCATTCTCAATCAGTACCCCATTCCTGCCTTCCCCCCATACCCCCTGACTCCACTATCCTTAAGAGCTCTATCTAGCTCTCTCTTGAATGCATTCAGAGAATTGGCCTCCACTGCCTTCTGAGGCGGAGAATTCCACAGATTCACAACTCTCTGACTGAAAAAGTTTTTCCTCATCTCCGTTCTAAATGGCTACCCCTTATTCTTAAACTGTGACCCCTTGTTCTGGACGGGGATCGCAGGTCGACGCGGACTCGATGGGTGAAGGACCTGTTTCCACTCTGTATCTCTGAACTAAAATATACTAAAGCTTTTGAGGGCAGGATTGAACCCAGGTCTCTGGCACTGTGAGGCAGCAGATCTACCAACTGTACCACTGTTCCACCCTGAAGGTTTACGGTTACATAGAAAATTGGTATCAGTTTATTATTGTCACGTGCACTTTGCATGCTACCTAGTCATATCATACTATACATGAGTACAATCAAGCCATACAGAAGTATAATTTGATAGTGTAAAGAGAAAAATACCAGAGTGTAGAATATAGTGTTACAGCTTTATGGTATTACAGTTATAGAGAAAGTGCAGTCTCTAAAAAAAAGTGCAAGGTCCGCAATGAGATTAGGAAAAAGGGAAGTACAACGAGACCTGGGTGTCCTTGTACACCAGGCTCTGAAAGTAAACATGCAGGTACATCAGGCAGTGAAGAAAGCTAATGGCATGTTGGCCTTCATAAAGCGAGGATTTGAATATAGAAGTAAAGAGGTCCTTCTGCAGTTGTACAGGGCCCCGGTGAGACCACATCTGGAGTATTGTGTGCAGTTTTGGTCCCCTAATTTGAGGAAGGACACCCTTGCTATTGAGGCAGCGCAGCGTAGGTTCACCAGGTTAATTACAGGGATGGCGGGACTGTCATATGAGGAAAGATTGGAAAGACTGGGCTTGTATTCACTGGAGTTTAGAAGGATGAGAGGGGATCTTATAGAAACATATAAAATTATAAAAGGACTAGACAAGCTAGATGCAGGAAAAATTCTCCCAATGTTGGGGAAGTCCAGAACCAGGGGCCACTGCCTAAGAATAAAGGGGAGGTCATTTAAAAGTGAGATGAGAAAAAACTTTTTCACCCAGAGAGTTGAGAATTTGTGGGATTCTTATATTTAATGTACCGAGCAATGAAGGCAAGCATGCCGTACGTCTTCTTTACCATCCTATCTACTTGTGCTGCCTCCTTGAGTGAGCTATGAACTTGGACTCCAAGATCACTCTGCAATCAATGCTGTTAAGAGACTTGCTCCTCAACTCTCTCATTGAAAGTTAGATAGAGTGGATGTGGAAAGGATGTTTCCACTGGTGGGAGAGTCTAGGACCAGAGGTCATAGCCTCAGAATTAAAGGGCGCTCTTTTAGATAGGAGGTGAGGAGGAACTTCTTTAGTCAGAGGGTGGTTAATCTGTGGAGCTCGTTGCCACAGAGGGCTGTGGAGGCCAAGTCAGTGGATATTTTTTAAGGCGGAGATAGACAAATTTGTGATTAGAGCGGGTGTCAAGGGTTAAGGGGAAAAGGCAGGAAAATTGGATTAGGAGGCAGAGATCAGCCATGATTGCATGGCGGAGTAGACTCGATGGGCCGAATGGCCTAATTCTACTCCTATAACTTGTGATCTCCCCTTATATTCAACCTTCCAAAGTGCAACACCTGACACTTACTCGGGTTAAACACCATCTGCCCTTTCTACTCCTGTTGTATCTTCCAACTTCCAATTCTGGTGTGGAAAACGAGGGCTCGTCCGGGATTTGAACCCGGGACCTCTCGCACCCTAAGCGAGAATCATACCCCTAGACCAACGAGCCAGATATGTATGTTGCATCTATCATTGTCATGAATACAGTTGCAAGCTTCATGTGAACAAGGAATTTCATTGCACTCTGGTTTATATGACATTAGAAATAAAGAAACATTGAAAGTAGGTGCAGGAGTAGGCCATTCGGCCCTTCGAGCCAGCACCGCCGTTCAATATGATCATGGCTGATCATCCAAAATGAATACCTCGTTCTGATTTTTTCCCCATATCCCTTGATTCTCTTAGCCCTAAGAGCTAAATGTAACTCTAACTCTCTCTTGAAATTAAATTAGTTTAGTTTAGTTTATTGTCACATGTACCGAGAGACAGGGAAAAGCTTTTGTTGGAAGTTAACCAGTCAGCGGAAAGATTATACATGATTACCATCGTGCCATCCATGGTGTACAGATACAGGGTAAAGGAAATAAGGTTTAGTGCAAGATAAAGTCCAGTGAAGTCTGATTAAAGTTAGCTCGAGGGTCTCTAATGAGGTGGATGGGAGGTCAGGACCACTCTCTAGTTGGTGTGAGGATGGTCCATTTGCCCGATAATAGCTGGGAAAAAATTGTCCCTGTCCTGCTGTTACTCCAACATTTTGTGTCTATCTTCAGCATTGGAGCACATGGTATTGGGGGCAGGGTATTGACATGGATAGAGAACTGGTTGGCAGACAGGAAGCAAAGAGTAGGAATTAACAGGTCCTTTTCAGAATGGCTGGCAGTGACTGGTGGGGTGCCGCAAGGCTCGGTGCTGGGACCCCAGTTATTTACAATATATATTAACAATTTAGACAATAGACAATAGACAATAGGTGCAGGAGTAGGCCATTCGGCCCTTCAAGCCAGCACCGTCATTCACAATCAGTATCCTGTTCCTGCCTTCTCCCCATACCCCCTGACTCCGCTATCCTTAAGAGCTCCATCTAGCTCTCTCTTGAATTTAGACAAGGGAATTAAATGTAACATCTCTAAGTTTGCAGATGACACAAAGCTGGGTGGCAGCGTGAGCTGTGAGGAGGATGCTGTGAGGCTGCAGGGTGACTTGGATAGATTGGGTGAGTGGGCAGATGCATGGCAGATGCAGTATAATGTGGATAAATGTGAGGTTGTCCACTTTGATGGCAAGAACAGGAAGGCAGATTATCATCAGAATGGTGTCAGAGATGTTCTATCTCTGGAGAACATGGACAGGCGATGTCTCTGAATGCTTTCAAGAGAGAGCTAGATAGAGCTCTTTAAGGTAGCGTAGTCAGGGGTATGGGGAGAAGGCAGGAACGGGGTACTGATTGTGAATGATCAGCCATGATCACATTGAATGGCGGTGCTGGCTAAAAAGGCAGAATGGCCTCCTCCTGCACCTATTGTCTATTGTCTATTGGGTCGGGATGCTTGCTTCCATCTGCATACTGAACGATATTGATCAGGCACCATTTGATCTACTGTGTAGGAATGAACTACAGATGCAGCTTTACACCGAAGATGGACCAAAATGCTGGAGTAACTCAGTGGGTCAGGCAGCATCTCTGGAGAGAAGGAATGGGTGACGTTTCGGGTTGAGATCCTTCTTCAAACTGAGAGTCAGGGGAGAAGGAGTGTGGAGACATGGAGGGGTAAGGTGTGAAAATGATGGATCATAGGAGACCATGATAAGGAAATGTGGAATGGTCTGAAGAAGGGTCTCGACCCATTCGTTCTCCTGTGCAGCTGTTCCTGCAACACCTTGTGTCCATGTTAGATCTACTGCACGCTCAGACGCCAGCTCAGAGATGTACAACACAACTTGCTGCCCTTGGATGGTTACCATGGTGAGGGCTTGTTGTACACTTCCTCAAAGGAATGTTCCAAGGCAAAATGCAGAGAGAAATGAATTGGCTGTGTGAGGAGTGGGGTTGACAGCAGTCGGGCAGAACGCCTCTCCTCTGTTCCTCAGCCAGCTCTAGACTTGCTGCAAAGCTGGCCCACGTCTCACCCCACCTGTTTGCAATCTGCCGACGTTCAGCTTAGTTTACTGTAGTGTAATGTAGTGTAGTATAGTGTAGTGTAGTGTAGACTAGTGTAGTGTAGTGTAGTGTAGTGTAGTGTAGTGTAGTGTAGTGTAGTGTAGTGTAGACTAGTGTAGTGTAGTGTAGTGTAGTGTAGTGTAGTGTAGTGTAGTGTAGTGTAGTGTAGTGTAGACTAGTGTAGTGTAGTGTAGTGTAGTGTAGTGTAGTGTAGTGTGTCGTGTAGTGTAGTGTGTAGTGTGTAGTGTAGTGTAGTGTGTAGTGTAGTGTAGTGTGTAGGTGTAGTGTAGTGTGTAGTGTGTAGTGTAGTGTAGTGTGTAGTGTAGTGTAGTGTAGTGTAGTGTGTAATGTAGTGTAGTGTAGTGTAGTGTGTAGTGTGTAGTGTAGTGTAGTGTGTAGTGTAGTGTAGTGTAGTGTGGTGTAGTGTAGTGCAGTGTAGTGTAGTGTAGTGTAGTGTGTAATGTAGTGTAGTGTAGTGTAGTGTGTAGTGTAGTGTAGTGTGTAGTGTGTAGTGTAGTGTAGTGTAGTGTGTAGTGTAGTGTAGTGTAGTGTAGTGTAGTGTGTAGTGTAGTGTAGTGTAGTGTAGTGTGTAGTGTAGTGTAGTGTAGTGTGGTGTAGTGTAGTGTAGTGTAGTGTAGTGTGTAGTGTAGTGTGTAGGTGTAGTGTAGTGTAGTGTAGTGTAGTGTAGTGTAGTATAGTGTAGTGTAGTGTAGTGTAGTGTAGTGTAGTGTGTAGTGTGTAGTGTAGTGTAGTGTGTAGTGTAGTGTAGTGTGTAGTGTAGTGTAGTGTAGTGTGTAGTGTGTAGGTGTAGTGTAGTGTAGTGTACTGTAGTGTAGTGTGTAGTGTAGTGTAGTGCAGTGTAGTGTAGTGTAGTGTAGTGTAGTGTGTAGTGTAGTGTAGTGTAGTGTGTAGTGTAGTGTAGTGTGTAGTGTAGTGTGTAGTGTAGTGTAGTGTGTAGTGTAGTGTAGTGTAGTGTAGTGTAGTTTAGTTTAGTTTATAACCATATAACCATATAACAATTACAGCACGGAAACAGGCCCGTTCGGCCCTACCAGTCCACGCCGACCACTTTCTCTGACCTAGTCTCATCTACCTGCTCTCAGACCATAACCCTCCAATCCCCTCCCATCCATATACCTATCCAATTTACTCTTAAATAATAAAATCGAGCCTGCCTCCACCACTTCCACTGGAAGCTCATTCCACACAGCCACCACCCTCTGAGTAAAGAAGTTACCCCTCATGTTACCCCTAAACTTTTGTCCCTTAATTCTGAAGTTATGTCCCCTTGTTGGAATCTTCCCCACTCTCAAAGGGAAAAGCCTACCCACGTCAACTCTGTCCGTCCCTCTTAAAATTTTAAGAACCTCTATCAAGTCCCCCCTCAACCTTCTACGCTCCAAAGAATAAAGACCCAACCTGTTCAACCTCTCTCTGTAGCTTAAGTGCTGAAACCCAGGCAACATTCTAGTAAATCTCCTCAGCTTAGCTTAGTTTAGTTTAGTTTAGTTTAGTTTAGTTTAGTTTAGTTTAGTTTAGTTTAGTTTAGTTTAGTGGCATGGTTCTCATAAGTGATAGGAGCTGAATTCTATTGGAGAATCAGGGATAAAGGTGAGGTCGGAGATGTAATGCTGAGGCTCTACAAGGCGCTGGTCAGACCACATTTGGAGTATTGTGAGCAATGTTTGGGCGCCATATCTGGGGAAGGATGTGCTGGCTCTGGAGAGGGTCCAGAGGATATTTACAAGAATGATCCCAGGAATGAGTGGGTTAATATATTGTACTGTAATTAATTTATTAGCCAAGTGTGTAAAAACATACAAGGAATTTGATTTGCAAAATATAGTCATACCAAAAAAGCAACAAGACACACAACTACATAAAAATTAACATAAACATCCACCACAGCGCACTGTGATGGAAGGCAATAATGTATTATCTTCTAGTATAAGAAGATAACTGCAGATGCTGGTACAAATCGAAGGTATTTATTCACAAAATGCTGGAGTAACTCAGCAGGTCAGGCAGTTTCTCCCGAGATGCTGCCTGACCTGCTGAGTTACTCCAGCATTTTGTGAATGTATTATCTTCTTCTTTCTTCCCGTGGTCGGGGCATTCCAACCATCCACATTCGTGGTGATCGAAGCTCCCGCAGTCGGGGCGGTCGATGCTCCCGTGATCGGGGCGGTCGAAGCTCCTGTGGCTAGGAGCTCCCGAAGTCGGTCCCTAACCAGAGACCGCGAGCTCCACGATGTTAAGATGGCAGGCTCCCGCAGTTGGTGCTCCCGAAGTTGATCCCTGACAAAAGTATCGCAAGCTCCACGATGTTAAGTCCGCAGGCTCCCGCAGTTGGAGCTCCCGGCATCGATCCCCAGCAAGAGACCACCAGCTCCTCGATGTTAGGCCGCAGTGCGGACGGAGATACGATACGGACAAAGTCGCATCTCCATCGAGGAAAGAGATTTTTACAGAGGGATTGACTGGATACTATTCGTGATTATGTTATGTGCAGAGTCTGAATGGATTCGGAAGGCACTTTTCTGTTGAAAGCAATCAGCAGAAAACATTGATTACAACTGTATCAATCATGCACGGAAAATAGAACTGACTTAGCCTTATGACTTTAGAGGTACAGCGAGGAAACAGGACCTTCCGCCCACCGAGTCCCGCGACGATCAGCGATCACCTCGTACACTAACACTATCCTAAGCACTAGGGACAGTTTATAATTTTACAGAAACCAATTAGCCTACAAACCTGCACATCTTGATCTAATCTGGCTCGTTGGTCTAGGGGTATGATTCTCGCTTAGGGTGCGAGAGGTCCCGGGTTCAAATCCCGGATGAGCCCTTAATGCGGTGTTGGCTCAAAGGGCCAAATGGCCTCCTCCTGCACCTATTTTCTATGTTTCTAAGTCTTTGGGAAGAAACCTGAGCTCCTGGAGAAAACCCACGTGGTCAGGGGAGAACTTTCAAACTCCATACAGACAGCACCCATGATTAGGATCAAACCCGTGTCTCTAGCGTTGCAAGGCACAACTGTGCTGCCTGCCCTCGAGCTTATTTCACAGTGGGGTTAGGCATATCTTGAGGTAATTTTGTGGTGGAGTGAGACTAGGGTTGCCAACTGTCCCATATTAGCCGGGACATCCCATATATTGGGCTAAATTTGTTTGTCCCGTACGGGGGGCCGTATTAGGCCCAGGGGGCGCTGTGGGCCCGGACACTGTAGGCCTGGGGGCCGTGGTAGGCCCGGACAATGTAGGCCCGGACAGTGTAGGCCCGGAGGCCCAGGCGCTTCCTGACGGAGGTTGCATAGCAACCCGCCTCCCGGCCTGGGCGGCCGCCATTGGTGGAGAGGGAGCACGTGGCCGCCGGCTGGGTGCGGTCACGTGAGGCTCAGGGTCAAGGGTCAACTTTTGTCCCTTATTTGGGAGTGAGAAAGTTGGCAACCCTAAGTGAGACATACCTTGAGGTGATTTCACAGCAGAGGTAGGCATAGACAATAGACAATAGACAATAGGTGCAGGAGGAGGCCATTCGGCCCTTCGTGCCAGCACCGCCATTCAATGTGATCATGGCTGATCATTCTCAATCAGTACCCCGTTCCTGCCTTCTCCCCATACCTTGAGAAAACTCTTCATTATCCTTTTGACCTCGCTGAGACTGCCATTGATGCCAGTCTGTGCAGAGTTTGGAAGCAACGTCGAGAGGCACCCTCATTGCTTCTGGTCTTTTCCCCAGATCCATCACGGACATCAAAGACTAGAGCCGTATCATCCCATCAATCTTTTGGATTGGAAAGCCAGATTGCAAAGATGAAAGAGCAAAGTGCTAATATCAAACACGCCCCTTGGCCTTTCTCTCCCCTCACTCTCACACCCTCGTGTCTTTCCCGTGTTGGAAGGGGGCCAATGCAGGGCCCACATCAGCGAGGTTGCCTAGGCAACAAGGCCTGGATGCGGTCCATGCGAGCCTAGCTGTTCCGAGGAGTGAATACTACCAGCAACTTGTCCTGGACAAGAACGGTTGCCAACTGTCCCGTATTAGCCAGAACATCCCGTATATTGGGCTAAATTGGCTTGTCCTCTATGGGACCACTCTTGTCCCGTATTAGGTCCGGGGGACGCTGTAGGCCCGGACACCGGAGGCCCGGACACTGTAGGCCCCGACGCTGTAGACCTGTACACTGTAGGCCCGGACACTGTAGGCCTGGACACTGTAGGCCCGGACACTGTAGGCCAGGACACTGTAGGCCCCGGGGGCCGCGTTAGCCCAGACATTGTAGGCCCGTAGGCCTGGGCGCCGCCTAATGGCGGTTACGTAGCAATCCGCATCCCGGCCCGTGCGGCCGCCATTGGTGGAGCTGGAGCACGTGGCCTCTGGCTGAGTGAGGTCACGTGGGGCGTGGGGTGGTGGCGTTACCTTTTGTCCCTTATTTGGGAGTGAGATAGTTGGCAACCCCTAGTCGCCGCCAAGTCTCACATATGAAAACACAGGCTTGTTTTACACCCTGAGCTCCCAGCCAAACCTCTGCTACCGACATCAAAGGCAACGTGAATCAGAGTTGGCAAATGTCCATCAGTTCCCTTCACGTCTCAGTAGCTGAACAAACCTTCTCAATGACCACTGACTCCATCGACTCGTTCAGTTCAGTTTATCGTCACGTGTACCGACGTACGGTGAAAGGCTTTTGGTGCGCGCTAACCAGTCAGCGGAAAGGCGCAGCTGACAAATATTTGAACCCCTCCCCCCCATCTCCCATTCCCACACTGACCTTTCCGTCCTGGGCCTCCTCCGCTGTCAGTGTGAGGCCGCACGCAAATTGGAGGAACAACACATTCCGCAGACGTACAGGTTTGTAGGTTAATTGGCTTGGTATACACGTAAACTGTCCATAGTGTGTGTGGGATAGTGTTAATGTGCGGGGATCGCTGGTCGGTGTGGACACGGTGGGCTGAAAGGCCTGTTTCCACACTGTATATATGTAATTCTTTTTTGTGCACAATCCGCAGGCATTGCCACTTTCATTTCACTGCATACACTGCAGTGTACAAGGCCTGCATGCGGTCCGTGCGAGCCTAGCTGTTCCGAGGAGTGATACACTGGAATTTAGAAGGATGAGAGGGGATCTTATCGAAACGTATAAGATTATTAAGGGGTTGGACACATTAGAGGCAGGAAACATGTTCCCAATGTTGGGGGAGTCCAGAACCAAGGGCCACAGTTTGAGAATATGGGGTAGGCCATTTAGAACAGAGATGAGGAAAAACTTTTTCAGTCAGAGAGTTGTGAATCTATGGAATTCTCTGCCTCAGAGGGCAATGGAGGCCAATTCTCTGAATACATTCAAGAGAGAGCTAGATAGAGCTCTTAAGGATAGCGGAGTCAGGGGGTATGGGGAGAAGGCAGGAACGGGGTACTGATTGAGAATGATCAGCCATGATCACATTGAATGGCGGTGCTGGCTTGAAGGGCCGAATGGCCTCCTCCTGCACCTATTGTCTATTGTCTATTGTGTATGAGTATGTGACAAATAAACTTGACTTGACTAAACTAAACACCTCATATTTCGCTTGGGCAGCTCACAACGCAGCGGTATGAATATTGATTTCTCGAACTTCAAGTAACCCCCTTGCTTTCCCTCTAACTCTGTACCTCCCCCCCATCCTAGTTTTCTGACTAGTTTCACTGCCTCATTGTCACCTTCCTCTCAGATAACAATGGACCATTCTCCATTTTCCTTGACCATCCTCACTTTTGATTTGTGTTTACACACCGTACCCTTCTATATCTCTATGTCTCCCTCTCCCCCGACTCTCAGACTGAAGAAGGGTCTCGACCTAAAAACGTCACCCATTCCTTCTCTCCAGAGATGCTGCCTGTCCCGCTGAGTTACTCCAGCACTTTGTACCTGTCCATGTTCTCCAGAGATGCTGCCTGTCCCGCTGAGATACTCTAGCACTTTGTACCTGTCCATGTTGTCCAGAGATGCTGCCTGTCCTGCTGAGTTACTTCAGCACTTTGTACCTGTCCATGTTCTCCAGAGATGCTGCCTGTCCTGCTGAGTTACTCCAGCATTTTGTGTCTATCCTGCGGTATGAATGTTGATTTCTCTAATTTCAAGTCACCCTGCGCCCTCGCTCTCTCCATCCCTCCCCCACCATGGTCGTTGTATCCGTATAATCCCTCTTCCACAGCCAACAATGGACCGTTGTGGGCTCCACCTTTCCTTGGTCACCGGTGCTGGCTCTGAGTTGTTCTGAACCTTTTCAAGATACAGATTAGCCAGAAAAAGCAGCCTACCAGAGAACTGGGAGAAATTCAGAGTCCAGCAGAGGAGGACAAAGGGCTTAATTAGGAAAGGGAAAATAGATTATGAGGGAAAACTGGCAAGGAACATTAAAACTGACTGCAAAAGCTTTTATAGATATGTGAAGAGAAAAAGATTAGTTAAGACAAATGTAGGTCCCTTGCAGTCGGAAACAGGTGAATTGATCATAGGGAACAAGGAGATGGCAGACCAATTGAACAAATACTTTGGTTCTGTCTTCACTAAGGAAGACATAAACAGTCTGCCGGAAATAGCGGGGGACCGGTGGTCTAATGAGATGGAGGAACTGAGGGAAATCCAGGTTAGTCGGGAAGTGGTGTTAGGTAAATTAAATGGATTAAAGGCAGATAAATCCCCAGGGCCAGATAGGCTGCATCCCAGAGTGCTTAAGGAAGTAGCCTCAGCAATAGTGGATGCATTAGTGATAATTTTTCAAAACTCTTTAGATTCTGGAGTAGTTCCTGAGGACTGGAGGGTAGCTAATGTAACCCCACTTTTTAAAAAGGGAGGGAGAGAGAAAACGGGGAATTATAGACCAGTTAGCCTAACATCGGTAGTGGGGAAAATGCTAGAGTCAGTTATTAAAGATGTGATAGCTTCACATTTGGAAAGTGGTGAAATCATCGGACAAAGTCAGCATGGATTTACAAAAGGCAAATCATGTCTGACGAATCTTATAGAATTTTTCGAGGATGTAACTGGTAGAGTGGATAAGGGAGAACCAGTCGATGTGTTGTATCTGGACTTTCAGAAGGCCTTCGACAAGGTCCCACATAGGAGATTGGTGTACAAACTTAAAGCACATGGTATTGAGGGTTCAGTGTTGAGGTGGATAGAAAATTGGTTGGCGGACAGGAAGCAAAGAGTAGGAATAAACGGGTCCTTTTCGGAATGGCAGGCAGTGACTAGTGGGGTACCGCAAGGCTCAGTGCTGGGACCCCAGTTATTTACAGTGTATATTAATGATTTGGACGAGGGAATTGAATGCAACATCTCTAAGTTTGCGGATGACATGAAGCTGGGTGGCAGTGTTAGCTGCGAGGAGGATGCTAGGAGGCTGCAGAGTGACTTGGATAGATTAGGCGAGTGGGCAAATGCATGGCAGATGCAATATAATGTGGATAAATGTGAGGTTATCCACTTTGGCGGCATGAACAGGAAAGCAGAGTATTACCTGAATGGTGACCGATTAGGAGAAGGGGAGATGCAACGTGACCTGGGTGTCATGGTACACCAGTCATTGAAAGCGAGCGTGCAGGTGCAGCAGGCAGTGAAGAAAGCGAATGGTATGTTGGCATTCATAGCAAGAGGATTTGAGTTTAGGAGCAGGGAGGTTCTACTGCAGTTGTACAGGGCATTGGTGAGACCGCACCTGGAGTATTGTGTGCAGTTTTGGTCTCCTAATCTGAGGAAAGACGTTCTTACCTTAGAGGGAGTACAGAGAAGGTTCACCAGATTGATCCCTGGGATGGCGGGACTTTCATATGAAGAAAGACTGGATAGACTAGGCTTGTACTCGCTGGAATTTAGAAGACTGAGGGGGGATCTTATAGAAACATATAAAATTCTTAAGGGGTTGGAGAGGCTAGATGCGGGAAGATTGTTCCCGATGTTGGGGGAGTCCAGAACCAGGGGTCACAGCTTAAGAATAAGGGGGAAGTCTTTTAGGACCGAGATGAGAAAACATTTCTTCACACAGAGAGTGGTGAGTCTGTGGAATTCTCTGCCACAGAAGGTAGTTGAGGCCAGTTCATTGGCTATATTTAAGAGGGAGTTAGATGTGGCCCTTTTTGCTAAAGGGATCAGGGGGTATGGAGAGAAGGCAGGTACAGGTTACTGAGGTGGATGATCAGCCATGATCATATTGAATGGCGGTGCAGGCTCAAAGGGCCGAATGGCCTACTCCTGGCCATTGTTTCTATGTTTCTATGACCTCTAGCTTCTCTCTCAAGTCAAGTCAAGTCTAGTTTATTTGTCACATACACATACACGATGTGCAGTGAAATGAAAGTGGCAACGCCTGCGGATTGTGCAAAAAAAATTACAATTACAGCATATAAATTTAAATTAATACAGACAAAAAAAATGTAGTCCCTGGAGTTATAAAAGTTAACAGTCCTGATGGCCTGTGGGAAGAAACTCCGCCTCATCCTCTCCGTTTTCACAGCGTGACAGCGGAGGCGTTTGCCTAACTGTAGCATCTGGAACAGTCCGTTGCTGGGGTGGCAGGGGTCCCCCATAATTTTGCTGGCTCTGGATCTGCACCTCCTGATGTATAGGTCCTGCAGGGGGGCGAGTGTAGTTCCCATGGTGCGTTCTGCCGAACGCACTACTCTCTGCAGGGCCATCCTGTCCTGAGCAGAGCTGTTCCCAAACCAGACTGTAATGTTGCCGGACAGGATGCTCTCTACAGCCCCAGAGTAGAAGCATTGAAGGATCCTCAGAGACACTCTGAATTTCCTCAGCTGTCTGAGGTGGTAAAGGCGCTGCCATGCCTTACCCACCAGTACGGCAATGCCCCTGATTCTCAGTCCGAAGAAGATTTTCGACCCGAAACGTCACCTATTCCTTTCCTGCAGAGGGTAGTCGCACAGGCCCGATCCACCCGCTGAACAACCGTTCCCTCGACGATTGGATCGATGACCGGTACCCATCCCGGTAGGCCCGACACCCCCCACAGGCCACCCAGGGGACTGCGGAGAAGCCAGGCCGCAAGGCCTGCCTAGACCTCTGAAGAAGCCTCAGTAGCGGCAGCAATGGGAGCCTCGGCAGCGGAAGCCTCGGCGGTAGCAGGCAGTGAGGAAAGCTAATGGCTTGTCGGCCTTCATATCGAGAGGATTTCAGTATAGGAATAAAGAGGTCCTTCTGCAGTTGTACAGGACCCTAGTGAGACCACACCTGGAGTACTGTCTGTGTGCAGTTTTGGTCTCCAAAGTTGAGGAAGGACATTCTTGCTATTGAGGGCATGCAGCGTAGGTTTACTAGATTAATTCCCGGAATGGCGGGACTGTCGTATGTTGAAAGACTGGAGCGACTAGGCTTGTATCCACTGGAATTTAGAAGGATGAGAGGGGATCTTATTGAAACATATAAGATTATTAAGGAATTGGACACGCTAGAGACAGGAAACATGTTCCCAATGTTGGAGGAGTCCAGAACCAGGGGCCTCAGTTTAGGAATAAGGGGTAGGCCATTTAGAACGGAGATGAGGATTTTTTTTTTTCAGTCAGAGAGTTGTAAATCTGTGGAATTCTCTGCCTCAGAAGGCAGTGGAGGCCAATTCTCTGAATGCTTTCAAGAGAGAGCTAGATAGAGCTCTTAAAGATAGCGGAGTCAAGGGATATGGGGAGAAGGCAGGAACGGGGTACTGATTGTGAATGATCAGCCATGATCACATTGAATGGTGGTGCTGGCTCGAAGGGCTGAATGGCCTCCTCCTGCACCTATTGTCTATTGTCTATTGCCATGAAGAACAATGGAGGACCCATATCAGTGTAAATGATAAGGGGAATAACATTTAGTGCAAGGTAAAGCCAGCAAAGTCCACACTGACCATCGACCACCCATTCACACTAGTTCTATGTTAGTCTAAGTTTGGCACCGTTCTTCAGACATCTTTTTTGTAGTTTGTAGGAAGGAACTGCAGATGCTGGTTTAAACCGAAGATAGACACAAAATGCTGGAGTAACTCGGCGCGACAGCCAGCGTCTCTGGAGAGAAGGAATGGGTGACGGTTCTGGTCGAGACGATCACAATCAGCCACAATCACTATCATACTTTATTAGCCAAGTGTGTTTTGCAACATACGAGGGGCTTCATTTGCCGTAAAGCCACAACAATAAAAAGCAACAGGACACACACAATACATTTTAACATGAACATCCCCCACAGTGACTCCTCCACATTCCTCACTGTGATGGAAGGCGAAAGAAAGTTCAGTCTCTTCCCTTCTTTGTCCTCCAGCGGTCGGGGGCCTCGAGCCTTCCGTTGATGGGATGATCTTGACTCCCGAGGCCGGCGGCGAGCCTTCCTCGTCGGGGCGATCAAGCTCCTGCATCCGGGAGGGGGGGAGGGGGGGAGGGGTCTCAGCTATCCCGCGCCAGGCGATCTACCCCGGGTCGGGGCCTGTCGAACGTCGTGCGGCTTTTGGAGCTCCCCGACGCCTGTCTCAACCCGAGACTGCGAGCTCCGCGATGTTCTTCTTCAGGGAAAAGGGAAATAATATGGTGCGTGATATAGGGAGATATAGAACGAATGAGTAAAAAAAGGAACAACGGTAAAGGGAACAGGCCACTGCTAGCTATTTGCTAGGTGAGAACGGGAGCCTGGTGCAGAGGGATAGAGAGAGAGGGGATGCAGGGGTTACTTGAAGTTAGAGAAATCAATGTTCATACCGCTGGGCTGTGAGCTGCCCAAGCGAAATATGAGATGCTGTTCCTCCAATTTGCATTTGACCTCACTCTGACAATGGAGGACAGAAAGGTCAGTGTGGGAATGGGAAGGGGAATTAATGTGTGTAGCAACCGGGAGATCAGGTAGGTTCAGGCGGGCTGAGCGAAGGTGTTCAGCGAAATGATCGCCCAGTCTGCGTTTGGTCTCGCCGATGTATAGGAGTCCACATCTTGAACCAAGCTTACAGTAGATGAGGTTGGAGGAGGTGCAAGTGAACCTCTGCCCAACCTGAAAGGACTGTCGGGGTCCCCTGGACAGAGTCGCGCAAGGAGGTACAGGGACAGGTGTTGCATCTCCTGTGGTTGCAGGCGAAGGTACCTGGGGAGGGGGTGGTTTGGGTGGGAAGGGATGAGTTAACCTGGGAGTTGCGGAGGGAACGGTCTCTGCGTAAGGCGGAGTGGGGTGGAGATGGGAAGTTGTGACTAGTGTTGGGATCCCGTTGGAGGTGGCGAAAGTGTTGGAGGATTATGTGCTGTACGCGACGGCTGATGGGGTGAAAGGTGAGGACCAGGGGGACTCTGTTCCTGTTGCGACTAGGGGGAGGGGGAGGGGGAGCAAGGGCGGAGCTGTGGGGTACTGAGGAGACATGAGTGAGGGCCTCATCTATGATGGAAGCTAATGTAATGTAATGACAGCTAACAATGGCCTGTTTCCTTTACCATCGTCACCAGGGGGCGCCGCACGGTGGCTGCCTCGCCTACAGTCTGTCTGTCCTTTTCAAACTCTTTTTGTTATTTTTGGTAAGTTTTAAAAGTTTTTATAAATGTTCTCTGGTTTGTTTTATGTGGGGGGTGTGGGGGAGGGGGTCGGGGGAAACGTTTTTTTCAGTCTCTTACCTTGCCGGAGATGCGATTGTTTTCCGGATCGTATCTCCGGTCGCTCTGCGGCCTAACATCGTGGAGCTGGCGGCCTTGCCCGAGACTGATTTTGAGCCCCACCATGGGGCCGTGGACTTACCATCGGAGCCTGCGATCCCTTGCCTGGAATCGACGCTCCAACCACGGCCTGCAGACTTTATCATCAAGGAGCTCGCAGTCTCGGGTTGAGACCGACGTCGGGGAGCTCCAAGCCGCACGAAGTTCGACAAGCCCCGACCCAGGGTTGATCGCCCGGCGCGGGGGAGCTGAGATCCTCCCCCCTACCGATGCAGGATCGTCCCGATGAGGAAGGCCCGCCGCCGGCTACGGGAGTCAAGATCGTCCAGTCAACGGAAGGTTCGAGGCCCCCGACCGCTGGAGGACAAAGAAGGGAGAGATTGAACTTTTTTTCGCCTTCCATCACAGTGAGGAATGTGGAGGAGTCACTGTGGTGGATGTTCATGTTGAAATTTATTTTGTGTGTCCTGTTGCTTTTTATTGGTATAACTGTACGGCAAATGACATTCCTCGTATGTTGCAAAACATACTTGGCTAATAAAGTATGATTGTGATTGTGATTTTAGCGTATCTTTCATTCATTTGTTCTATATCTCTCTACATCACTGTCTATATTGCTCGCTTCCCTGTCCCCTGACGAGTCTGAAGAAAGGTCTCGACCTGAAATGTCACCCTGAACATAGAATCAGGAGCAAAGAGGTCCTTCTACAGTTGTACCGGGCCCTGGTGAGACCGCACCTGGAGTACTGTGTGCAGTTTTGGTCTCCAAATTTGAGGAAGGATATTCTTGCTATTGAGGGCGTGCAGCGTAGGTTCACTAGGTTAATTCCCGGAATGGCGGGACTGTCGTATGTTGAAAGGCTGGAGCAATTAGGCTTGTATACACTGGAATTTAGAAGGATGAGGGGGGATCTTACTGAAACATATAGGTTAATTAGGGGATTGGACACATTAGAGGCAGGAAACATGTTCCCAATGTTGGGGGAGTCCAGAACAAGGGGCCACAGTTTAAGAATAAGGGGTAGGCCATTTAGAATGGAGATGAGGAAGAACTTTTTCAGTCAGAGAGTGGTGAAGGTGTGGAATTCTCTGCCTCAAAAGGCAGTGGAGGCCAGTTCGTTGGAAGCTTTCAAGAGAGAGCTGGATAGAGCTCTTAAGGATAGCGGAGTGAGGGGGTATGAGGAGAAGGCAGGAACGGGGTACTGATTGAGAGTGATCAGCCATGATCGCATTGAATGGCGGTGCTGGCTCGAAGGGCTGAATGGCCTCCCCCTGCACCTATTGTCTATTGTCTATCCCCGCAGGGTTGCGTCCTTAGCCCCCTACTGTACTCCCTGTACACACATGACTGTGGGGCCAGGTTCAGCTCAAACTCCTTCATCAATTTTGCTGATGACACTGTGGTGGTGGGCCGGATCTCCGACAACGATGAGAAGGCCTACCGGGAGGAGGTGGCTGATCTGGCACTCTGGTGTCAGGACAATAGCCTCCTCTTGAATGTCAAAAAAACTAAGGAGCTGATTGTGGACTTTAGAAGGGCTCAACATCCAAGGACGTACACGCCACTGGAGATAAATGGGTCTACTGTGGATAGGGTGAGCAGCTTTAAATACCTGGGAGTCCGCATCGCAGAGGATCTGACATGGACAACACACATTGCCGCACTGGTGGGTAAGGCAAGGCAGCGCCTTTACCACCTCAGACAGCTGAGGAAATTCAGAGTCTCTCTGAGGATCCTTCATTGCTTCTACTCTGGGGCTGTAGAGAGCATCCTGTCTGGCAACATCACAGTCTGGTTTGAGAACAGCTCTGTCCAGGACAGGAAGGCTCTGCGGAGAGTAGTGCGTTCGGCAGAACGCACCATGGGAACTACACTCGCCCCCCTGCAGGACCTATACATCAGGAGGTGTAGATCGAGAGCAAGCAAGATTATGAGGGACCCCTACCACCCCAGCAACGGACTGTTCCAACTGCTACGGTCAGGCAAACGCCTCCACTGTCACGCTGTGAAAACGGAGAGGATGAGACGGAGTTTCTTCCCACAGGCCATCAGGACTGTTAACTTTTATAACTCCAGGGACTAAATTTTGTCTTCTCTGTATTAACTTTATTTATATGCTGTAACTGTAATTCCTTTTTGTGCACAATCCGCAGGCATTGCCACTTTCATTTCACTGCACATCGTGTATGTGTATGTGACAAATAAACTTGACTTGACATTCCTTTCCTCCAGCGATGCTGCCGGTCCTTCTGTGTTACTCCAGCATTTTGTGTCTTTTCATGTGGTTTGTTAAGAATCGAGTAACCAACTTGGGCGGCACAGTTGCACATCAGTAGAGCTACTGCTTTACAACGCCAGAGACCTGCGTTCAATCCACACTACGGGTGCTGTCTGTGCGGAGTTTGTACGTTTTCCCAGTGACCTGCGTGGGGTTTTTTTCCCGAGATATTCGGTTTCCTCCCACACTCCAAAGACGTGCGGGTTTGTAGATCAATCGGCTTGGCATAAATGTAAACATTGTCCCCAGTGTGTGTAGGGTAGCGCTAGTGTGCGAGGATCGCTGGTCAGCGTGGAGTCGGTGGGCCGCATGGACCTGTTTCTGCGCTGTATCTCTAAACTAAACTAAACTAAACTAAACTCTGCCAAAGAATCGCTGCACAGGCAAGTCCGTGTGAAAAGACAATGAAACAACAGGCAGGAATGTTTTCCTTGCTGAGGATTAAAGTGGGATCCAAGGCTGGAAAGGGATTAGATTCCATCTGGAAGCTGCTTGCATCTGATACACATTAAATAATATTTCACACATGGTGGCTGTTATTTTTCCAACCTTCCGTGTGGCTGATCAGTCATTTAACTGTTGTCCACCTGGCAGTGTTCAACATCGTTCTGTCTTCAAAGTTTACCGACTCTCCAAAGATTTCTTTCTTTGCTTTGGGCTTCTGAGGACTGGAAACTGGACTGCACGGTGGCGCGGCGGGTAGAGCTGCTGCCTCACAGTGCCAGAGGCCCGGGTTCGATCCTGTGTGTATAACAGTGTTCGATCCTGAACTCAATTATATTTTATTGCCATATGTACCCTCCCACACTCCAAAGATGTACAGGTGTGTAGGTTAATTGGCTTGGTAAATGTAAAAATTGTCCCTAGTGGGTGTAGGATAGTGTTAAATGTGCGGGGATCGCTGGCTGAAAACTTTTTCAGTCAGAGAGTTGTAAATCTGTGGAACTCTCTGCCTCAGAAGGCAGTGGAGGCCAATTCTCTGAATGCATTCAAGAGAGAGCTAGATAGAGCTCTTAAGGATAGGGGGTACGAGGAGAAGGCAGGAACGGGGTACTGATTGAGAATGATCAGCCATGATCACATTGAATGGTGGTGCTGGCTGGAAGGGCCGAATGGCCAACTCCTGCACCTATTGTCTATTGTCTATTGTCTATACAGCACCGCCTTTGACACCATAAATCACTCCATTCTCCTCACCCGACTTGAAACCTCCTTTAACATCACCGGCACAGCCCTATCCTGGTTCAAATCTTACCTCTCTGACAGGCACCAGTTCATCTCCATTAACAACTGTAAATCCCCCACCGCTCCCCTCCCCCAAGGTGTCCCCCAAGGCTCAGTCCTTGGCCCCCTCCTCTTCATCCTCTACCTGTTCCCCCTTGGTCAATTAATCCGCCGTCATGGTCTCAACTTCCACTGCTTCGCCGATGATATCCAGCTCCTCATCTCCACCAAGTCAATCTCCACCACCACACACTCTACACTGACAAACTGCATCACTGAAATAAAATCTTGGCTTCAATCAAATTTCCTCAAACTCAACTGCAACAAATCTGGAATCATCATCATTGGTCCAAAAACGCTCACCAAATCCACCCAAAACTTCATCCTCAATATTGATGGTCTCCCAGTATCCACCTCCCCTCACATCCGGAATCTTGGAATCATCTTTGATCAAACCCTCTCCTTCGACAAACACATCAAACACATCACAAAGACAGCCTTCTTCCACCTCAAAAACATTGCCCATCTCCGTCCATGCCTCTCCTCCACAGCTGCAGAAACCCTCATCCACGCCTTCATCACCTCCCGTCTGGACTACTGCAACAGCCTCCTCTATGGCGCACCCTCAAAAATCATCAGTAAACTTCAATACATTCAAAACTCCGCTGCCCGTCTACTCACCCACACCCCGATCCGTGACCATATCACCCCCATCCTTTACAAACTCCACTGGCTCCCCATCCCCCAGAGAATCCAGTACAAAATCCTCCTCATGACCTACAAAGCCCTCCATAACCTGGCCCCATCCTACCTGACCGACCTCCTCCACAGGCACACTCCCACCTACACCCTCCGCTCTGCTGCTGCCAATCTCCTATCCCCCCACATCCGGACCAAACTCAGATCCTGGGGGGACAGGGCTTTCTCCATCGCTGCTCCCACCCTATGGAACTCACTACCTCAAACCGTCAGAGACTCCTCCACACTCACCACATTCAAAACATCACTGAAGTCTCACCTATTCAGTACTGCCTTCAACCACTGAAGGTCACCTCACCTTCTGTCTCCTTTCTCTGTTCGTTTACTTATTTATCTATTTATTCACTTCCCTATGTTCTCTAAATCCCTGTAAAGCGTCTTTGAGTGTATGAAAAGCGCTATATAAATGTAATGTATTATTATTATTATTATTATTATTGTCTGAAGAAGGGGCCCGAAACGTCCCCCATTTCCTTTTCTCCAGAGATGCTGCCTGTCCCGCTGAGTTCCTCCAGCATTTTGGGTCGATCTTTGCTCCAATCCACACTGTCTGGCTTTCCTCACCCCCTGCGGTTCCCTCCCTCACACGTTGCTGAGGCTTGGGACCCGTCCCATTGCTCTCTGTCACACTGGCTAGAGTTCGGACAGACAGTGCAGTCTGGCTTCCCCACGCTTCCAGCATCACTCACTCAACACTGGAAAGGAAGAGAGTATTGACACTGAGAATATCACGTCAAGAGCGTTTAATTCTCACATGCGTCGACAATGGAACAATTAAACTCTTTACTTGCTGCAGCTTGACAGGCCTGTAAACGCAATACACAACACACCGATCAGCACAAAACATTATGGCCTGATGAGCCAAAACATTATGCCCACCTGCCTAATATGCTGTTGGTCCTCCGTGTGCAGCCCCATACGCAGCAGGGTGCGATGCACTGTGTATTGTGACACATTCCTCCCGTGACCACCATTAACATTTTCCGTGACTCGTGCCACAGTCGACCTTCTGTCGGTTCGGACCAGACGGGATAGCCTTCGTTGCCCTCGCGCATCGATGAGCCTTGGGCGCCCAACACCCTGTCTGTCGCCGGTTTGTGGTTTGTCCCTCCTCGGGCCACTGTCGGTAGGTACTCACCACTGCTGACCGGGAGCACCCCACAAGCCTTGCCGTTTCAGAGATGCTCTGACCCAGTCGTCTGGCCATAACAATTTGGCCCTTGTCAAAGTCGCTCAGGTCTTTACTCCTGCCCATTTCTCCTGCATCCTACCCATCAACTACAAGAACTGCCTAATATATCCCACCCCTTGACAGGTGCCATTGTAACAAGATATTGTTGGCTCGAAGGGCCAAATGGCCTCCTCCTTCACCTATTTTCTATGTTTTTATGTTTCTATGAGAACACAGACATGTGATGTTTAGGGTCGGGACCCTTCTTCAGTCTGATTTGGCCACACGATCTCTCAGCAATGAGGGAGGTCACAGACAACGGTAGATGTCACCTGTTCCATTCCTATACAAAACGTCACCTATCCATGTTCTCCAGAGATGTTGCCTGACCCGCTGAGTTACTCCAGCACTCTGTGAAACGTCACCTATCTATGTTCTCCACAGATGCTGCCTGACCCGCTGAGTTACTCCAGCACTCTGTGAAACGTCACCTATCCATGTTCTCCACAGATGCTGCCTGACCCGCTGAGTTACTCCAGCACAATGTGAAACGTCACCTATCCAGAGACCCGGGTTCAATTTTGACCACGGGTGCTGTCTGTACGGAGTTTGTACGTTCTCCCCGTGACTGTGTAGGCTTGGCCCGGGTGCTCCGGTTTCCTCCCACATTCCAAAGACGTGCGGGTTTGTAGGTTAACTGGCTTCTATAAATTGTAAACTGTCCCTAGTGTGTGCAGGGTAGTGCTGGTGTACGGGGTGATCGCTGGTCGGTGCGGACTCAGTGTCCCGAAGGGCCTGTTCTAAAGTTTAAAATCATTGTTTCTTTTATTATCTGCAGACAGTGGTAATGTCAGCCAAAACATTATGACCACTGACAGGTAAAGTGAATAACATTGATTATCTTGTTATAATGGCACCTGTCAAGGGGTGGGATATATTAGGCAGCAAGTGAACAGTCAGTTCTTGTAGTTGATGGGTTGGATGGAGGAGAAATGGGCAGGAGTAAAGACCTGAGCGAGTTGTTGGGGGACATGCCGAACTTCCATAGCCTTCTAAGGAAGTTGAGGCGTTGATGTGAGCTTTCTTGGCCATTGCTTCAATATGGCTGGTCCTGGCCATGGGCGTCACGGTGGCGCAGCGGTAGAGTTGCTGCCTTACAGCGAATGCAGCGCCGGAGACACAGGTTCGATCCTGACTACAGGCGCCGTCTGTACAGAGTTTGTACGTTCTCCCCGTGACCTGCGTGGGTTTTCTCCGAGATCTTCGGTTTCCTTCCACACTCCAAACACGTACAGGTATGTAGGTTAATTGGCTTGGTAAATGTAAAAACTGTCCCTAGTGTGTGTAGGATAGTGTTAGTGTGCGGGGATCGCTGGGCGGCGCAGACTCGGTGGGCCGAAGGGCCTGTTTCCGCGCTGTATCTCTAAATCTAAAAATAATCCAAAAACAGTTGCTGGTGATATTTACTCCTGGGAACTTGAAGCTTGCAACCAACTCTACTTTGACGCTGTCAATGTATGTTGGGGTGTGTGAAGGTATTCGCTTCCTGAAGTCCAGAACCAGGGGCCACAGTCTAAGAATAAAGGGGAGGCCGTTTAAAACTGAGGTGAGAAAAAACTTTTTTACCCAGAGAGTTGTGAATTTGTGGAATTCTCTGCCACAGAAGGCAGTGGAGGCCAATTCACTGGATGAATTTAAAAGAGAGTTAGATAGAGCTCTAGGGGCTAGCGGAATCAAGGGGTATGGGGAGAAGGCAGGCACGGGTTACTGATTGTGGATGATCAGCCGTGATCACAAATGAATGGCGGTGTTGGCTCGAAGAGCCGAATGGCCCCTCCTCCTGCACCTGTTTTCTATGTTTCTATGTTTCTAAGTCGACTACTACCACTATCTTTGGTATCACAAAATGCTGGAGTCAGGGCCGTCTTAACGCATGGGCCTGATGGGCACTTGCCCGGGGGCCCACGAGCATAGGGGCCCCATGCTGATCTGTGTATGTTAAGTGACCTGCAATTAAATAAATACTACTTTAAAAATGTAGGTTCAATAAGTGCTTTTTTCGCAACATTTTCGGTCCCTAAGTGCTTCTCACAGCGATCTGTAAGTGCTTTTCGCAACAATGTAGCACCCTAAGTCCATCGCTAAGTGCTTTTCGGTAAGTGCTTTTCGCCGGCACGACAGGGGGGGGCTGGTGGGGAAAGGGGGGTGGGGGAGAGTAACGGTAGGGGCCCCAGTACACTGCTTTGCCCGGGGGCCCATATTGCTGTAAAAACGGCCCTGGCTGGAGTAACTCAGCAGGTCAGGCAGCATTTCTGGAGAGAAGCAAATGTCACCCATTCCTTCTCTCCAGAGATGCTGCCTGACCCGCTGAGTTACTCCAGCATTTTGTGATACCTTCGATTTGTACCAGCATCTGCAGTTATTTTCCTATACTACCACTATCTTCATCACTGTCTCTATGGTTGTGTAACAAGCTGCCGAGTGTCCTACCTTACAACAATGAGGACACTTCAGAAGTAGTGGTGCCATGCCTTGGGGCACGCTACAGTTGTGAAACGCCCTGGACACCTTTGCCTTTCTTATTCCTCAATGCGTTTGCTTCTCTGAAACGTCGTGAATGACAGGGTCTTTGATGAAGGGGACAAAGCAGATTGGGTGGGAGGGCTGTGGCCCAGGATAGAGTTTCGGGCATTGTGGAAGTGGTACAAAGTCATCGGAAACTCTACCGCTGTGTCACAAGTCAAACCTCTATTGAACTGCAGGTCGACACAAAATGAACCAAAGTCGAGTCGAGTTGTGCAGGAAGGAACTGCAGATGCTGGTTTAAACCAAAAACGCTGGAGTAACTCAGCAGGTCAGGCAGCACCTCGGGAGAGAAGGAATGGGCGACGTTTCGGGACGAGACCTTTCTTCAGACTGACGTCGACGTTGCTGCAAGGAATGATCTTCGTTGTACCTGTAACCTCAGACCACAACAAACTCAACTTGAAAGTCCGAAGAAGGGTCTCGTCCCGAAACGTCACCCATTCCTTCTCTCCCGAGGTGCTGCCTGACCTGCTGAGTTACTCCAGCGTTTTCAGTTTAAACCAGCATCCGCAGTTCCTTCATGCACAACTCGACTCGACTTGACTTTGGTTCTGGGCACACGGCTCGAGAAAGCATTAGTGTGGAAGGGAATAAGAATGGAATGGGAATACTTTATTGCCACGTGTGACTGGGCACGGCAAAATTCTTTGCTTGCATACACATTGTATACAAACAGCGGCCCCCTACGACGCTGACAAGTTACAAAGCACGTCGGCTCCCCCTTTAGTTCTCCCATCCCCCCACGGCGGTCACCCCTCTCCGGCCTCCCATTGTCCTTTGTTCCCTCCCCCCCACCCCCACGCCGGTCCTCCATTTTTCTTCCCCCTCCCCCCTCACGGCGGATTGTCCACACCGCGTGGTCGCCGCGGCGAAGCTTCGCTGCCGCACGGTGGTGCAGCGGTAGAGTTGCTGCCTTACAGCGAATGCAGCGCCGGAGACTCGGGTTCGATCCTGACTACGGGCGCCGTCTGTACGGAGTTTGTACGTTCTCCCCGTGACCTGCGTGGGTTTTCTCCGAGATCTTCGGTTTCCTCCCACACTCCAAACACATACAGGCATGTAGGTTCATTGACTGGGTAATATGTAAAAATTGTCCCTAGTGTGTGTAGGATAGTGTTAATGTGCGGGGATCGCTGGGCGGTGCGGACTCGGTGGGCCGAAGGGCCTGTTTCCGCGCTGTATCTCTAAATCTAAAAAAAAAATCTAAACCCACCGGGTCACCTCCTTGGATGGAGAGCACTGTAGATTCAGTAGAGATACGCTGAGCCAGAGGGATAAGTCACAGTTGGCCAGTCTTGTATCTGCTTGCGTGTAGAAGATTAAGGGTTGAGCATCTGAAGCTGATTAAAGGATTTGCAGGGAATGCCAATGGTTTTACTGCACATCGCCTGCCTGTAGACCAAAGCAGCCCACATTGCAATCTCCTTGTTGTAACACACACCTTACCCTGTCAGCAGATCCCTGCACTCCTGACCTTCATGTTGTGTTTACACCGATCAGCCAAAACATTATGACCACCTGCCTAATCTGCTGTTGGTCCTCCGTGTGCAGCCCCATACGCAGCAGGGTGCGATGCACTGTGTATTGTGACACATTCCTCCATTGAAATTTTCTGTGACTTGTGCCACAGTCGACCTTCTGTCGGTTCGGACCAGACGGGATAGCCTTCGTTGCCCTCGCGCATCGATGAGCCTTGGGCGCCCAACACCCTGTCTGTCGCCGGTTTGTCCCTCCACGGACCACTGCTGACCGGGAGCACCCCACAAGCCTTGCCGTTTCAGAGATGCTCTGACCCAGTCGTCTGGCCATAGCAATTTGGCCCTTGTCAAAATCGCTCAGGTCTTTACTCCTGCCCATTTCTCCTGCATCCAACACAGCAACTTCTGTTCACTTGCTGCCTAATATATACCACCCGTTGACAGGTGCCATTGTAACAAGATAATCAATGTTATTCATTTCACCTGTCAGTAGTCATAATGTTTTGGCTGATTGGTGTATAGTGGGACTCAGATAGGACACTGCACAACCTCCAAGTCGTTTAGAAGGATTAGTTTTAGCTTTAGTATTAGTGATGCAGCACAGAAACAGGCCTTTCAGCCAAACTGAGTCCACTCCGACCAACATGTCCCACCTACATTAGTCCCGCTTGCCTGCGTTTGGCCCATATCCCTCCAAACCTGTCCTATCCATGCACCTGTCCAATTGTTTCTTAAACTTTACAATAGTCCCTGCCTCAACTACCTCCTCTGGAAGCTCGTTCCATGCACCCACCACCCTTTGTGTGAATAGGATACCCCTCAGATTCCTATTAAATCTTACCCCCCTCACAATAGACAATAGACAATAGACAACAGGTGTAGGCCTTTCGGCCCTTCGAGCCTGCACCGCCATTCACTGTGATCATGGCTGATCATCCACAATCAGTACCTCGTTCCTGCCTTCTCCCCATATCCCTTGACTCTGCTATCTTTAAGAGCTCTATTTCACTCTCTCTTTAAAGCATCCAGGGAATTGGCCTCCACTGCCTTCTGAGGCAGAGAATTTCACAGATTCACAACTCTCTGGGTGAAAAAGTTTTTCCTCATCTCCGTTCTAAATGGCCTACCCCTTATTCTTAAACTGTGGCCCCTGGTTCTGGACTCCCCCAACATTGGGAACATGTTTCTTGCCTCTAGCCTTACCTTAAACCTATGTCCTCTGCTTCTCAACTCCCCAACTCTGGGCAAGAAGGTACAAACTCCATGGAGACATCACTCGTAGTCAGGATCGAACCCGGGTCTCTGGAGCTGCCCTTACAATGTCCAATGACACTGTTGTATAATTTGAAGTCTTTGATGATATTGGCTGTGTTTTTGAGGCAGCGCCTCAGGTCGATCCCTTCAGTGGTGGGGAGGTCAGTATCCGTGATAGGCCGGGCGGTATCTACCACTCCTATGCAACCTCCTTCGATCCTGGGCATTCGAGTTGCCGAACCAGGCTGTGATGCAACCAGCCAATATGCTCTCCACTGAACACCTATAGCAGTTCACGAGAGGTGTCAACTTCTCTACATCGGCGAGACCAAGCGCAGGCTTGGCCATCGTTTCGCTGAACACCTCCGCTCAGTCCGTCTTAACCTACTTGATCTCCCGGTGGCTCAGCACTTCAACTCCCCCTCCCATCCCCAATCTGACCTTTCTGTCCTGGGCCTCCTCCATTGTCAGAGTGAGGCCCAGCGCAAATTGGAGGAACAGCATCTCATATTTCGCTTGGGTAGTTTACACCCCAGCGGTATGAACATCGACTTCTCTGACTTCAGAGAGTCCCTGCTTTCCCTCTCTATCCATCCCCTCCCCCTTCCCAGTTCTCCCACTAGTCTTTCCTGTCTCCGACTACATTCTATCTTTGTCCCGCCCCCTCCCCTGACATCAGTCTGAAGAAGGGTCTCGACCCGAAACGTCACCTATTCCTTCTCTATACGGTGTTTCAGTTCCAGCTTTAGTTTATTGTCGCTTGTACCGAGGTACAGTGAAAAGCTTTTGTTGCGCCAGTCAGCAGAAAGACAAAACATTATTGCAATCGAACCATTTACAGTGGAACCGATACATGATAAGGGAATGTGTGCAGGAAGTAGCTGCAGATGCTGGTTTAAACTGAAGATAGTCACAAAACACTGGAGTAACTCAGCGGGACAGGCAGCTTCTCTGGAGAGAAGGAATGGGTGACGTTTCGGGTTGGGTCTGAAGAAGGGTCTCAACCTTCTTCCACAGGGGTGGAAGGGGCCACAAGGGGCCACAGTTTAAGAATAAGGGGTAGGCCATTTAGAACTGAGATGAGGAAAAACTTTTTCAGTCAGAGAGTTGTGAATCTGTGGAATTCTCTGCCTCAGAAGGCAGTGGAGGCTAATTCTCTGAATGCATTCAAGAGAGAGCTGGATAGAGCTCTTAAGGATAGCGGAGTCAGGGGGCATGGGGAGAAGGCAGGAACGGGGTACTGATTGAGAATGATCAGCCATGATCACATTGAATGGCAGTGCTGGCTCGTAGGGCCGAATGGCCTCCTCCTGCACCTATTGTTTATTGACTTGTTTTAATACAGTGAGGAGTTTTGTTTGCGTGTTATCCAGACATATCATGCTTACAGAAAATATTTCTCTTCCTTCAAGCAACAATTAGTCAAGCAACAATTAGTGGCTGAGTTACTCCAGCATTTTGTGAATAAATCAATTAGTGGTCAGCTTTGGGATCTAATCGTGCTCTTTCAAAACCCAAGGACAAAAGCCAACTTCCGCTCAAACTGTAATCAGTTAATCCACTGAAGACTAGAGATGGAGTCTTGGGATCGTTCTTATCTTTGTGCTCGTGGCCAGTGGAACGGCTGATTAGTAGTTGGCCAGGTTCCACCGGCAGATGACAAGGTTACCAAAACCCGGCATAGGTGCCCTCTCTAGTTCACGATCAGCCCGAAGAAGTGTCTCTACCTACGGTTGCCAACCTCCTCACTCCCAAATACGGTACAAGGTGACGTCACCGCCCCGCGCCCAACGTGACCTCACCCAGCCAGCGGCCACGTGCTCCCGCTCCACCATTGGTAGAGCAGGAGCAGGTGGCCGCTGGCTGGGTGAGGTCACGTGGGGCGCCGGGGCGGTGACGTCACCAGTTGTCCCTTATTTGGGAATGAGGAAGTTGGCAACCCTACTAATATGGGACAAGGGCGGTCCCGTAGGGGACAAACTAATTTAGCCCAAAATAGGGGATGTCCCGGCTAATACGGGACAGTTGGCAACCCCATCTCCACCTGAAATATCACCTATCTTTCAAGGCAGATGTAGATGGATTCCTGATTAGTACGGGTGTCAGGGTTATGCAGGGAATGAGGGGGATTTGGATCACGTGCAGGCAGAAGAGATTAACTTAGCTTAATGTTCAGCACAGTAATTGTGGGCCGAAGGGCCTGTCGCTGTGCTGTACTCATAGAATCATAACATTTTTAGTCAGAGGGTGGTGAATCTGTGGAATTCTTTGCCACGGAAGGCTGTGGAGGCCAAGTCAGTGGATATAATTAAGGCAGTGATAGATAGATTCCTGATTAGTGCAGGTGTCAGGGGTTATGAGGAGAAGGGAAGAGAATGGGGTTAGGAGGGAGAGATAGTTCAGCCATGTTTCTATGGGACAAGTCTGTGATTATGCTGGCTGTTTTCCTGAGGCAGCGTGAAGTGTAAATGGAGTCAACTGCGACCCCTGGTTCTGGACTCTCCCGACACGAGGAACATTTTTCTTAGAAAGGCTGGATGCAGGAAAAATGTTCCCCATGTTGGGGGAGTCCAGAACCAGGGGGGTCACAGTTCAAGAATAAGGGGTAGGCCATTTAGGGCTGAGATGAGGAAAAAAGTTTTTACCCAGAGAGTTGTGAATCTGTGGAATTCTCTGCCACAGAAGATAGTGGAGGCCAATTCACTGGATGCATTCAAGAGAGAGTTGGATATAGCTCTTAGGGCTAACGGTATCAAGGGATACGGGGAGAAAGAAGGAACAGGGTACTGATTCTGGATGATCAGCCATGATCATATTGAATGGCGGTGCTGGCTCGAAGGGCCAAATGGCCTACTCCTGCACCTATGTTCTGTTTCTATGATTGAATGGCGGAGTAGATAATGGGCAGAATGGCCCAATTCCTCTCCTATCACTTATGAACCGATGAATTTATGAACTTATCCATGTTCTCCAGACATACTTCCCAACCCATTGAGTTACTCCAGCACTTTGTCTCCTCCCTAGTTCTTCATTGTTATCTTCCTGCAGATGAAGACCCTCTTCCCATCTCAATTGGAATGTTCCCATGGCTCCAAAGACAATTTATTTTTAATAAAAGGAGACACATAGTTCTGGAGTAACTCAGCGCATCAGGCAGCATCTTTGGAGAACATGGATGTTTATCAGGCAACTGAACCGTCCTACCACCAACTAGAGAACAGTCCTAACAATAGACAATAGACAATAGGTGCAGGAGGAGGCCATTTGGCCCTTCGAGCCAGCACCGCCATTCAATGTGATCATGGCTGATCATTCTTAATCAGTACCCCGTTCCTGCCTTCTCCCCATACCCCCTGACTCCGCTATCCTTAAGAGCTCTATCTAGCTCTCTCTTGAATGCATTCAGAGAATTGGCCTCCACTGCCTTCTGAGGCAGAGAATTCCACAGATTCACAACTCTCTGACTGAAAATGTTTTTCCTCATCTCCGTTCTAAATGGCCTACCCCTTATTCTTAAACTGTGGCCCCTGGTTCTGGACTCCCCCAACATTGGGAACATGTTTCCTGCCTCTAACGTATCCAACCCCTTAATAATCTTATACGTTTCGATAAGACCCCCTCTCATCCTTCTAAATTCCAGTGTATACAAGCCGAGTCGCTCCAGTCTTTCAACATACGACAGTCCCGCCATTCCGGGAATTAACCTGGTAAACCTACGCTGCAGATGAAAGCATATCGGTCCTTTCATGGTGAGTGCTGGATCTCAGCTGGCCATTTGAAGTTAGTGTGTAATTCTGAGTTCAATACCCACCTCCTTTCCGCACCTTATTTTTAATCCCTCATTGATGGGTCGGTGTTGCTGGTAAGGCCTCTCTCGTGAGCTCAGAATCCCGGTAATTATTTGAGACGAGGCATGTGATCGGTGCAGGTGAGTTTACTTGGTGAAAGACACATCCTGGAGATGGGTGGCACGGTGGCGCAGCGGTAGAGTTCCCGCCTTACAGCGCCTACACTCGCCAGAGACCCGGGTTCGATCCTGACCACGGCTGCTTGTCTGCACGGAGTTTGTACGCTCTCCCCGTGAGTTCTCCTGCGTGGGTTTGTATTTGGGGCGTGCAGCGTAGGTTTACTAGGTTAATTCCCGGAATGGCGGGACTGTCGCATGTTGAAAGATTGGAGCGACTAGGCTTGTATACACTGGAATTTAGAAGGATGAGAGGAGATCTTATCAAAACGTATAAGATTATTAAGGGGTTGGACACGTTAGAGGCAGGAAACATGTTCCCAATGTTGGAGGAGTCCAGAACCAGGGGCCACAGTTTAAGAATAAGGGGTAGGCCATTTAGAACGGAGATGCGGAAAAACTTTTTCAGTCAGAGAGTTGTGAATCTGTGGAATTCTCTGCCTCAGAAGGCAGTGGAGGCCAATTCTCTGAATGCATTCAAGAGAGAGCTAGATAGAGCTCTTAAGGATAGCGGAGTCAGGGGGTATGGGGAGAAGGCAGGAACGGGGTACTGATTGAGAATGATCAGCCATGATCACATTGAATGGCGGTGCTGGCTCGAAGGGCCAAATGGCCTCCTCCTGCACCTATTGTCTATTGTTTTTCCCGGGTGCTCCAGTTTCCTCCCACACTCCAAAGGCGTACAGGTGTGTAGGATAATTGGTTTGGTATAAATATAAATTGTAACTCTGAACTAAAACTAAACTGAACCACAGATGCTCCCTGGTACCTGGCGTTGGCAATCAGTTCCTGAGGCCGGGAGACAGAGTCCAACGATGATCATAAGGGCATAAATGATAGGAGTAGAATTAGGCCATTCGGCCCAACAAGTCTACTGTGCCATTGAATCATGGCTGATCTATCTCTCCCTCCTATCCCCATTCTCCTCCCCATAACCTCTGATATCTGTACTAATCAAGAATCTATCCATCTCTGCCTTAAAAATATTCATTGACTTGGCTTCCACAGCCTTCTGTGACAAAGAATTCCACAGATTCACCACCCTTTGACTAAAGAAATTTCTCCTCATCTCCTTCCTAAAACATAATTAGTCCTTTAATTCTGAGGCTATGACCTCTAGTCCAAGACTCTCTCACTAGACATACACATAGACTATAGTTGCAGGAGTAGGCCACTCGGCCCTTCGAGCCACCACCGCCATTCAATGTGATTATGGCTGATCATCCACAATCAGTACCCCATTCTTGCCTTCTCCCTCTATCCCTTGATTCCGCTAGCCCCAAGAGCTCTATCTATCTCTCTTTTTGAATGCATCCAGTGAATCGACCTCCACTGCGCTCTGTGGCAGAGAATTCCACAAATTCACAACTCTCTGGGTGAAAAAGTTATTCCTCATCTCAGTTCTAAATGGACTTAAACTGTGGCCCCTGGTTCTGGACTCCCCCAACAAGTAAACCACTAGTGGAAACATCCTCTCCACATCCACTCTATCCAAGACTTTCACCATTCTGTATGTTTCAATGAATTCCCCCCTCATTCTTCTAAACTCCAACGAGTAGCAATAGTTGAAAGAGAGACTTGACCAACACCTGCCCATCTGCGTTCGAGGAGAGGTGAGATGCGAGGAGAGACTTGCCTGACACTTCAATGGACTCTGATGTGTCGGTGGTGACAGGTAGAGTCATGGCAGGGCAAGGTGTCGGCTTACCGCTGTAGTTGATGTTTGAGGTTCTCCCCTATCTGGAAACAGCAGCTGGAATTCTTGTGGAAACATTAAAAGCCGTAGCTAAATGGGTGGCTCTCTCTGCTCTGGTTCAGAGGGCTGTGGGTTCAAATCTCACAGGAGACGCCAGCACATGGGTCTTGGCTTTTGGCATGGTGCCCAGTGCTGAGGGAGGGCTGTGCTGCCTCGGCAAGACCAGTGGCATAATTAGGGACCTGCCCCGGAAAGACCAGCAGCATAATCACGGACCTGCCTCGTAGGGTTGCCAACTTTCTCTCCCAAATAATGGATAAAAGGTGACTTCACCGCCCCCCCACCCCCCCCCCCCCCCCCCCCCCCCCCCCCGTGACCTAACACAGCCATCGGCTCCTGATCCACCAAATGCCGGCCGCCCGGGCTGGGAGGTGGGTTGCTACGCAATCTCCGTTAGATGGCGCCCGGGCCTCTGGGCCTACACTGTCCGGGCCTACAGCGGCTCCTGGGCCTACAGTGTCGGGGCCTACAGTGGGCCTATTACGGGACAAGGGCGGTCCCATGTGGGACAAACCAATTTAGCCCAAAATACAGGCCGGCTAATACGGGACAGTTGGCAACCCTATTGCCTCGGCAAGGCCAGCAGCAGAATCAAGGACCAGTCTCACCCCTGTCACTCCCTCTTCTCCCCTCTCCCATCAGGCAAGAGGTACAGAAGTTTGAAAACGCACACCTCCAGATTCAGGGATAGTTGCTTCCCAGCTTTAGACTTTAAACTTTAGAGTTACAGCGAGGAAACAGGCCCTTCGGCCCATCGGGTCCGCGCCGACCAGCCCGTGCACTTGCACTATCCTACACATTAGGGATCATTTAGGTTTTTTTTACCAGGCCAATTAATCTACGAACTTATACGTCAAAAGATCGTAAGTGATACAAGTAGAATTAGATCATTCGGCCCATCAAGTCTACTCCCCCATTCAATCATGGCTGATCTATCTCTCCCTCCTCACCCCATTCTCCTGCCTTCTCCCCATAACCTCTGAAATCTGCACTAATCAAAAATCTATCTATCTCTGCGTTAAAAATATCCACTGACTTGGCCACAACAGCCTTCTGTGGCAAAGAATTCCACAGATTCACCACCCTCTGACTAAAGAAATTTCTCCTCATCTCCTCCCTAGAAGAACGTCCTTTAATTCTGAGGCTGTGACCTCTAGTCCTAGACTCTCCCACTATTGGAAACATCCTCTCCACATCCACGCTATCCAAGCCTTTCACTATTCTGTTTGTTTCAATGAGGTCCCCCTTCATTCTTCTAAATTCCAGTGAGTGCAGGCCCAATGCCGACAAACGCTCATCATAGGTTAACCCACTCATTCCTAGGATCATTCTTGTAAACCTCTCCAGAGCCAGCACATCCTTCCTCAGATATGGTGTCCAAAATTGCTCTCAATATTCCAAATGTGGCCTGACCAGCGCCTTATAGAGCCTCAGCATTACATCCCTGTTTTTGTATACAAGCCTTCTTGAAATAAATGCTAGACCTTTGAAATATAGAAACATAGAAAATAGGCGCAGGAGCAGGCCATTTGGCCCTTCAAGCCAGCACCGCCATTCATTGTGATCATGGCTGATCATCCACATTCAGTAACCCGTGCCTGCCTTCTCCCCATATCCTTTGATTCCACTAGCCCCTAGAGCTCTATCTAACTCTCTTTTTAATTCATCCAGAGAATTGGCCTCCACTGCCTTCTGTGGCAGAGAATTCCACAAATTCACAACTCTCTGGATGAAAAAGTTTTTTCTCACCTCAGTTTTAAATGGGCTACCCTTTATTCTTAGACTGTGTCCCCTGGTTCTGGACTCCCCCAACATTGGGAACATTTTTCCTGCATCTAACTTGTCCAGTCCTTTTGCAATTTTATATGTTTAAGCATCTTTAATCAGACTTTATCTTGCACTAAATGTTATTCCCTTTAACCCGTATCCACGGTTGGCCGAAGGGCTTGTTTCTGTGCTGTATCTCTAAACTAAACGAAAAAAAGACGCAGAGATTATTTGTTGCGAACAAGATGGCTTTGACAATGTAATTAATGGGGAAAGCCTGTTACTTTTGCCTGTCCACTATAAGTTTTTATCGATCCCAGATTTTGGTATGTAATAATCATGCTGAGATTGCTAAAGTTCGTCTCTGTTGTAGAGAATAATGATATCCTGCTGAGACTGACTGATGTGGCAGATTTGTGAGGCATTAGAGGGCTATTCAAGAGGGATATGACCTCTGGAACGGCCAAAATGGAGCTCAACAAGGTCAAGAACACACTGACATCAATATCTTGGCACAGCTACTTTTACTGGGATAAAGTACAGGAAAACATCAAAGGAAGCACAGAGGGTGTTAATAGCCAAATCGAGTGATTGAGATATGCTTCAAAGTGTAGCTAAATGAAAGATAATCACCGGTGGCTCTACATGGAGTCTTTATTAAAAAATTGACCATGGTTTTAACGGATTCAGTGTCTTCAAATTCCTGACACAAAGCTTTCTTGCAATGACTCCAAGTTGCAAATAAAATATAGGTGCTATTTAGGAGGGCCCTGACCCACAACATCTATATACTAAAACTCTTGTTTGTTTGTTTGTTCCTGAACTACAACCAAAACGGTACACGATAGCGCGACAATTTTAGGCCCACCTTACTCACCGTCGTCCCTTTGGTGCTAATGGAAGAAGTCTCATTGGAATCGGTGTTATATTTTTAAAGTTATTCACATTTAAAAGTTTAAATCTATCGCATAGGGAGGGAGGGAGGGAGGGTAGTCGAGGGAGGGGGTGGAGGATAAGGGGGGTTGAGGGGGATGGAGTGGGGGGGGAGGGGAAGGGAGGTTGAGGGGGAGGGGGAGTGGGAGGGGGAGAGGGAGGGGGAGGGGAGGCAGGAGGGGAGGGGAGGCGGGAGGGAGAGGGGAGGAGAAGAGGGGAGGGAGGGTAGTGGAGGGAGGGGGTGGAGGAGGGAGGATAAGGGGGGGTTGAAGGGGATGGAGTGGGGGAGGGGAAGGGAGGGTTGAGGGGAGGGGGAGGGGAGTGGGAGGGGGAGGGGGAGGGAGGGAGGAGAGGGTGCTGCACCAATGCAGGAGATGTTTGGGCCCAACAGGTCCACTTGGTCTAGTTGTCTTTATTGGTGTGGATTTATTATTGCCATATGGACTACGATATGGTGTGAATGGTGATTTTTCTAATCTCAAGTGCCCCCCTTAATCATGTTCATAAGTGATAAGAGCAGAATTAGGCCATTCAGCCCATCACTGCCATTAAAGCATGGCTGATCTAACTCTCTCTCCAAACCCCATTCTTATGCCTTCTCCCCATAATCTCTCTCTCTCCTCACCTTATTCCCTCTCTCTCCATCCGTCCCCCATGCTAGTTGTCCAGGCAGTTCCACTGTTCGCTACCATACATCCCTTCATTTTCATCCCTTCCACAGCCAACAATGGACCATTGTGGGCTCCACCATTCCTTGGTCACCGGTGCAGGCTCTGTTTTGTTCTGAACCTTTTCATACCTCTAGTTTCCCTCTCCCCTGATTCACAATCTGAACAAGGGTTTTGACACGAAACATCATCTATTTCTTCTCTCCAGAGAGGCTTCCTGACCCGTTGAGTTTCTCCTACATTTTGTGTCTATCTACAATGAGAATGTCCATTTCCCTCCACAGATGCTGCCTGACCCGCTGAGTTTGGCTTAGTTTTAGTTTAGAGACAGCAAGGAAACAGGCCCTTCGGCCCACCGAGTCCACGCTGACCAGCTATCCCCGCAGATGTACACTACCTTACGCACACTAGGAACCATTTTACATTCGTACCAATTAACCTACAAACCTGTACTTCTTTGGAGTGTGGGAGGAAACTGAAGATCTCAGAGAAAACTCACGCAGGTCACGGGGAGAACGTACAAACTCCGTGCAGACAGCAGGGCCGTCTTAACGCATGGGCCTGATGGGCACTTGCCCGGCGGCCCACGAGCATAGGGGCCCCATGCTGATCTGTGTATGTTAAGTGACTTGCAATAAATAAATACTACTTTAAAAATGTAGGTTCAATAAGTGCTTTTTTCGCAACATTTTCGGTCCCTAAGTGCTTCTCACAGCGATCTGTAAGTGTTTTTCGCAACAATGTAGCACCCTGAGTCCATCGCTAAGTGCTTTTCGGTAAGTGCTTTTCGCCGGCACGACAGGGGGGGGGGGCTGGTAGGGAAAGGAGGGTGGGGGAGAGTAACGGTAGGGGCCCCAGTACACTGCTTTGCCCGGGGGCCCATAATGCTGTAAAAACGGCCCTGGCAGACAGCAGCCATAGCTGCTGTGCCACAGTGTTGCCCAGAGTTACTCCAGAAGGATATTTTATTGCAGAATAACTTCAAAGAAAGTCAGATGGTGTTAATAGCCAAATCTAGTGATTGGGATATGCTTCAAAGAGTAGCTAACTGAACGGTGATTGCCAATGGCTCAACATGGAGTCTTTGCAAAGGTTTTGATCTAGAGATTAGCAGAATCATTGGCTTTAAATTCCCAACACAAAGCTTCATGCAATGACTCCAGATTGCAAACTAAATATAGGTATAATAAACAAGGTTCTGACCGGAAACATTAGCTGAACAGTAAACCCTCATTATCACAGACCTCTTTATAACGGATTTTGGTTATAGTGGACAGACCTTTGTTTAATCTGAAGAAGTGTCTCGACCCGAAACGTCACCCATTCCCTCTCTCCAGGGATCCTGCCTGTCCTGCTGTGTTACTCCAGCTTTTTGTGTCTACCTTCGTTTGGTTTAGTTTAGTTTAAAGATACAGCGCGGAAACAGGCCCTTCGGCCCACCAAGTCCATGATGAGCAGCGATCCCTGTACACTAACATTATCCTACACCCACAATTTACAATTATACCAAGCCAATTAACCGACAAACCTGCACGCTTAGAGTGTGGGAGGAAACCGGAGATCCCGGAGAAAACCCACGCAGGTCACGGGGAGAAGGTACAAACTCCGTACAGACGGCGCCTGTAGTCGGGATCGAACCCGGGCCTCCGGCGCTGTAATGCAGCAACTCTACCGCTGCGCCACCGTGCTGGCCCTCGTGTCTCACATCATGTGATGTGTTGATATTACAAATGAAAAAACACTAGTGACAAAAAGTTAGCCAATGTGAAATAGGAAAAGAACTAAGTTAAAATTAAGTGCAGAAAGAAATCACGAGGATATTGCCAGGACTGGAGGGATGGAGATGTGGGGAGGAGGTGGGCAGACTAGGATTTTATTCCTTGGAGCTAGGAGGTTGAGATGAACTTATGGACTGAGGTGAACTGGTGAACGGAGTTTGTACGTTCTCCCCGTGACCTGCGTGGGTTTTCCCCAGGAGCACCGGTTTCCTCCCACACTCCAAAGACATGCAGGATTGTAGGTTAACTGGCTTGATAAAATTGTAAAAATCATCGCTAGTGTGTGCTAGGATAGTGTTAGCGTGCGGGAATCGCTGGTCGTCGCGGACACGGTGGGCCAAAGGGCCTGTTTTTGCGCTGTGATTTCCCAATCTCGTTGTACCCCTGTACAATGACAATAAAGATATATTGTATTGTATTGTGTCTCTAAACTAAACTAAAGACCAACCAACATTCAACTTGCCACCTTGACATTCCTATTTGGCTGATTTGATTCCCATCAAGTTTAAGCTGCGAGATCAGCGAGATAAGTTAACAGAATAAGCTTGAAAAGGATTGCAATACATGTTTGCTTGGGTTAATAATTAATAATAAATCCCAAAGAAATTGTGAAGAGCAATAAGCAAATGCAACCTGCTGCCTTGCACACGAATGTTTGCATCGTCTGATGTTTGCTTCTGCCTGAAGAAGGGTCTCAACCTGGAACGTCACCCATTCCTTCTCTCCAGAGATGCTGCCTGTCCCGCTGAGTTACTCCAGCATTTTGTGTCTATCTTCGGCATAATTCAATCAAATGTAAATTGGGTAAGATGGGACAAGATTGAAGGTAAATTCAATGCTGGCATTTATGTCAAGAGGACTGGAATACAAAAACAGAGAATGCCGAGGCTCCATAAGGCGCTGGTCAGGCTGCATTTGGATTGCTGTGAGCAAATCTGGGCCCCACATCTGAGGAAGGATGTGCTGGCTCTGGAGAGGGTCCAGAGGAGGTTTACAAGAATGATCCCAGGAATGAGTGGGTTAGCATATGATGAGCGTTTGACAGCACTGAACTCTAATCGTTGGAGTTTAGGTTGAGGGGGGACCTCATTGAAACTTACAGAATAATGAAAGGCATCGATAGAGTGGATGTGGAGAGGATGTTTCCACTGGTGGGAGAGTCTAGGACCGGAGGTCACAGCCTCAGAATTAAAGGGCGCTCTTTTAGAAAGGAGGTGAGGAGGAACTTCTTTAGTCAGAGGGTGGTTAATCTGTGGAACTCATTGCCACAGAGGGCTGCAGAGGACAAGTCAGGGGATTTTTTTAGAACGGATGTCAAGGGTTATGGAGAGAAAGCAGGAAAATGGGATTTGGAGGCAGAGGCAGAGATCAACCATTATTGAATGGCGTAGTCGACTCTAAGGGCCAAAAGGCGTAATTCTACTCCTATAACTTGTGACACAAAAAGCTGGAGTAACTCTGTGGGTCAGGCAGCAACTCTGGAGGCGGCACAGTGGTAGAGCCCCAGGTTTGATATTGACTATGGGTGCTCTCTGTACAGAGTTTGTACGTTCTCCCTGTGACCCCGTGGGTTTTCCCCGGGTGCTCCAGTTTCCTCCCACGCTCCAAAGAGATGGAAGGGTAATAGGTTTGTAGGTTAATTGACCTCTGTTAATGGTAAATTGTCTCTAATGTGTATAGGATAGTGCTGGTGTACAGGATGATCGTTGGTTGGCATGGATGCGATGGGCCGAAGGTCTCTTTCCACTCTGTATCTCTAAAGTCTAAAGCCTTATTTTTTTAATGGTGTCATGCTTGTCACATTTTGTAATACCTCAAATCACTTTTCAGATAATTACGAACTTAAAAAAATGTAATCTCAGTTGCAATGCAGGGAACATTGGGATTAAGTTTATTCAGGTCATAAATGATAGGAGCCATTCGGCCCATCAATAGATAATAGACAATAGGTGCAGGAGTAGGCCATTCGTCCCTTCGAGCCAGCACCGCCATTCAATGTGATCATGGCTGATCATTCTCAATCAGTACCCCGTTCCTGCCTTCTCCCCATACCCCCTGACTCCGCTATCCTTAAGAGCTCTATCTAGCTCTCTCTTGAATGCATTCAGAGAATTGGCCTCCACTGCCTTCTGAGGCAGTGAATTCCACAGTCGCTCCAGTCTTTCAACATACGACAGTCCCGCCATTCCGGGAATTAACCTAGATGGGCCGAAGGGTCTGTTTCCACGCTGTATCTCTAAAGTCTAAAGACTTATTTTTTTAATGGTGTCATGCTTGTCACATTTTGGAATACCTCAAATCACTTTTCAGATAATTAAGAACGTTAAAAATGTAATGCAGGGAACATTGGGATTGGGTTTATTCAGGTCATAAATGATAGGAGCAGAATTAGGCCATTCGGCCCATCAAGTCTATTCTGCCATTCAATCATGACTGATCTATCTTTCCCCCTTAACCCCATTCTCCTGCCTTCTCCCCGTAACCACTGACACCCGGACTAATGAAGAATCTATCTATCTCTGCCTTAAAAATATCCATTGACTTGGCCTCCACAGTTTTCTGTGGCAATGAATTATTATTGTCACGAGTACCGAGGTGCATTGAAAAGCTTGGTTTTGGATGCTAGGTGAAATGCATAGAATACAACGTGCTGGAGTGACTTAGCCAGTCTGGCGACATCTCTCGACATGGATAGACGTTTCCAACTCTGGCTTGTGAGGCAGCAGCTCTACCAGCTACGCCACTGTTTCGCCTTAGAGAATGTAAAGAGGGTGTTCATACAACAGCATCACCATTGTTTGGTTTAGTTTACTTTAGTTTAGAGATACAGTGCGGAAACGGGCCTTTTGGCCCATCAAGTCCACGCTGACCAGCGATACCCGCACATTAACACTATCCTACACACATGAGGGAACAATTTTGGTCTCCAAATTTGAGGAAGGATATTCTTGCTATTGAGGGCATGCAGCGTAGGTTTACTAGGTTAATTCCCGGAATGGCGGGACTATCATATGTTGAAAGACTGGAGCGACTAGGCTTGTATACACTGGAATTTAGAAGGATGAGAGGAGATCTTATCGAAACGTATAAGATTATTAAGGGGTTGGACACGTTAGAGGCAGGAAACATGTTCCCAATGTTGGGGGAGTCCAGAACAAGGGGCCACAGTTTAAGAATAAGGGGTAGGCCATTTAGAACTGAGATGAGGAAAAACTTTTTCAGTCAGAGAGTTGTGAATCTGTGGAATTCTCTGCCTCAGAAGGCAGTGGAGGCCAATTCTCTGAATGCATTCAAGAGAGAGCTAGATAGAGCTCTTAAGGATAGCGGAGTCAGGGGGTATGGGGAGAAGACAGGAACAGGGTACTAATTGAGAATGATCAGCCATGATCACATTGAATGGCGGTGCTGGCTCGAAGGGCCGAATGGCCTCCTCCTGCACCTATTGTTAATTGTCTATTGCCTAATTGTTACATTTACACCAATGCCAATTAACCTACAAAGATGTAAGTCCTTGGAATGTGGGCGGAAACCGGAAATCCCGGAGAAAACCCACACAGGTCTCGGGGAGAATGTGCAGGAATGAACCCAGGTCTCTGGAAATGTAAGGCAGTAAGTAGCTCTACAGTCGACTTGGTCAATTCTAAAGCCAATAGTCAATTCTAAAGACAGATAAAGCATAAACAAAGTATTTAGTAGCACAGAGACTTGATTAATGGCAGCAGATGGTGTGTGGGTGATATCATGGCTCCCTCCCAACGTAAGTAGGGTCATGCATCCTTTAAGGCACTTTGCCTCATGATCCTACCTCTAACCTTTTGACCACCTTTAAGTTTGAAGACTTCAGCTTGTGTTTTGAGTCTCAGCAGGCAGCCCCTTGCCATGTCGGAGTGCAATGGCTCCAAGCTTTTCCAGGTGTCATGTGGTCTGTAAGCAAGCCCGCGTGCTGAGCCCATGCCTTCCCTTATCACTTTTCTCGCCCACTGAGTAAACTCTTTCAAAATGATACATGTCACTCCCCTGCTGTCTAATGGCACTTGACATCAGCTGGGAGATCAAAGGTTAACACCCAACTCTATTCAATCCAATATCCACATATTAAACATTAACTGCTTTTCGGCAAGCAAAGTTTTTTTTTTAAACCTACTTGCACTAGATGCACAGGGACTCTTGCCCAAAGTCGGTGAATCAAGGACCAGAGGACATAGGTTCAAGGTGAAGGGGAAAAGATGTAATCGAAATCTCCGAGGGGTAAATTTTTCACACATAGGAACAAGCTGCCGGAGGAGGTAGTTGAGGCTGGGACTATCCCAACGTTTAAGAAACAGTTAGACAGGTACATGGATAGGACAGGTTTGGAGGGATATGGACCAAATACGGGCAGGTGGGACTAGTGTAGATGGGACAGGATGGATGGTGTGGGCAAGTTGGGCCGAAGGGCCTGTTTCCACACTGTATCACTCTATCACTTTAGTTGTAGCGTTAGAGTTGCTGCCTTACTGCACCAGAGACCACGGTTCAATCCTAACTACAGGTGACGTCTGTACCGAGTTTATATGTTCTCCCGTTGACCTTGTGGGTTTTCTCCAGGCGCTCCGGTTTCCTCCCACACTTCATAGATGTGCAGGTTTGTCGGCTGATTGGCTTCGGTAAAAATTGTAAATTGGCCCGAGTGTGTGGGATGGTGCTAGTGTACGGGGTGATCACTGGTCGGCACAGACTCGGTGGGCCGAAGGGTCTGTTTCCGCGCTGTATCTCTGAAGTCTAAAGTCACAGATGGGTAGGATACAATCACAGAGAAGGGCCTTATTTGTAGAAGATTTGGGTTTATTATTGTCACCTGTACTGAGGTTGTGTGAAAAGCTTTGTTTCGCTTGCTATCCAATCGAAACAGATAAACGTATAAGATTATTAAGGGGTTGGACACGTTGGAGGCAGGAAACATGTTCCCAATGTTGGGGGAGTCCAGAACAAGGGGCCACAGTTTAAGAATAAGGGGTAGGCCATTTAGAACTGAGATGAGGAAAAACCTTTTCAGTCAGAGTTGTGAATCTGTGGAATTCTCTGCTCAGAAGGCAGTGGAGGCCAATTCTCTGAATGCATTCAAGAGAGAGCTAGATAGAGCTCTTAAGGATAGTGGAGTCAGGGGGTATGGGGAGAAGGCAGGAACGGGGTACTGATTGAGATTGATCAGCCATGATCACAGTGAATGGCGGTGCTGGCTCGAGGAGCCAAATGGCCTCCTCCTGCACCTATTTTCTATGTTTCTATGTAACTAGTGTACTTGGTGAGCAAAGGGCTTTTTTCATGCTGTATCTCCAAAGTAAACTGAATTCAGGAGGTCAGACGGCATCTCTGGAGGACAAGGTGAGATGTCATTAATGATTGAAGAAGGGTCCCAACCCGAAACGTCGCCTGTGTTCTCCAGAGATGTTGCCTGACCCATTGACTTACTCCAGTGCTTTTGTGTTCTTCTATTGCCAAAGGAAGTTCTCTCCGGCCTGTAAGATACTGCCTGAGGAGAAATCAATGGTGACAATGTGGTTGTACCACCAGACTTGTAACCTAAAGGGTCTGAATAAGAAGCATGGATTAATACATCCCCAGATAATCAGGGCAATTAAGTGCCGTTAATTAAATAAATCCAGCATAAATGGCCATCTGATTCATTTTAGGAATGTCCTTCATGAAAAGCAGTCCTTACCTGGTCTGGTCCACATATGACATTGGACCCACAGCCCATTGAAATAGCCGAGCAAACGTCCCAGTCAAAGTAACTTGCTGCAATTATTTCAGAAATAATGGATCCCAAAAATGTCCCATGACAATATTGCAGAGGGGAGATTTCCCCGGGTGTTCTGGTTTCCTCCAACGGTCCAAAGACGTACAGGTTTGTAGGTTATTTGGCCTCTGTAAATTGCCGCTAGCGTGCAAGGAATGGAGTGGATGTGAAAGTGGGATGACATCGAACTAGTGTGAACAAATGATCGGAGTGAACTCAGTGGGCCGAAAGGCTCGTTTCCATGCTGTATACCTGAATCAAACTGAAAAGAAAATAAACTCCCTCTCCCCTTAATCGTTTAGTGCAAACCTTTATTCCCTCCCTTATGTACATCTCCGGCTTCCTTCAATGTAATATATTCTGTTTGATTTTATGTTGTAGGAAGTTCCAAATCCTCACCACTTGTTAGATAAAGAAATTTCATCCGAATTCCCTATTGAATCATTTGTAAAGCAATGGGAGAGTGGGTGAGTCTTGGACTAGAGGTCACAGCCTCAGAAGGGTCTCGACCCAAAACGTCACCCATTCCTTCTCTCCAGAGATGCTGCCTGACCCGCTGAGTTACTCCAGCTTTTTATGTATACCAGAATTAAAGGACGTTTCTTTAGGAAGGAGATGAGGAGGATGATGGCGGCACGGTGGCGCAGCAGTAGAGTTGCTGCCTTACAGGGAATGCAGCGCCAGAGACTCGGGTTCAATCCTGACTATGGGTGCTGTACTGTACGGTGTTTGTACGTTCTCCCTGTGACCTGCGTGGGTTTTCTCCTAGATCTTCGGTTTCCTCCCACACTCCAAAGACGTACAGGTTTGTAGGTTAATTGGCTGGGCAAATGTAAAAAATGTCCCTAGTGGGTGTAGGATAGTGTTAATGTGCGGGGATCACTGGGCGGCGCGGACCCGGTGGGCCGAAGGGCCTGTTTCTGCGCTGTATCTCTAAAACAAAATCTAAATTTCTTTAGTCAGAGGGTGGTGAATCTGTGGAATTCTTCACCACAAAAGACTGTGGAGGCCAAGTCAGTGGATATTTTTAAGGCAGAGAGATAGATTTTTGATTAGTGTGCGTGTCAAGATTAGGGGGAGAAGGCAGGAGAATGGGGTTAGGAGTGAGAGATAGGTCAGCCATGATTGAATGGCAGAATTGACTCAGCTCCTATCCCTTATGACCTTATGACAATGGGTTTTATAAGAAGTGACTGGCTCAGTTAATTAAAAGTTAATTGGTTAAAAATATTTTTTTTTCTCTAATGTCTAAAAAGGTGCTTTTACATTTTAAAATCCAGTAAAATTGCCCTAATTTTTTTTTTTTTAGCAGAAATACAATGGACATGAGATTGTTTACCACATTTTAAAAATAATTAATTGGCCTAAAGAACGAAGTGCTTGAGAAACTCAGGAGGTCAGGCAGCATCTGTGGAAGGTAGACACAGAATGCTGGAATAACTCAGCTAAGACAGGCAGCATCTCTGGATAGGAGGAATGGGTGACGTTTCAGGTCGAGACCCTTCTTCAGACTCGGTGGAAGGAATGGACAAACTATGTTTTGTGTTGGAACTCATGATTGATTGGGGTAGGAGGGAGAAAGCTGGGCAAAGAGGTCGGGGCGGGACAAAGCCTAGAAAGTCATGGTAATGTAATAGGATACAATATTTTTCCATTACTAATGCATTAAGTAATATATAAAAACAAATCCTTGCAAAATAGAGAAATATGGATTAATGCCATTGAAACAAAAATGGCGCAGGTATAAAGTAGACGTATCAGTCTCGCATGTTTTTTGATTTGGCCAGATCTCACTCCACGCTGTGTTTACTAAAAGCACTATTTCAAAATTACTGTCTGATTACAATTGGGTTCTTTCATGGTGAATTCTTTCCGGTTGCCTGTTTGCTTTGATGTCACGTTTTTCTTTGATCTGCTATACACAAAGCTTTGCCAGAGAGAGGGTTGGTCAGGGGAAACTTCAATGGGGAAAATAAACTGCTGAGCAGACTGTTAAGCAGAGATTGTTTACACTAACCTCCAGACCCAGAGGTAACTGTAGTCTTAGGATAATAATCCGTGTGTAGTGCTTTACGACTTTACATTGCAAAGAAGCTCAAGAGAGCAGCTGGATAGCAAAGGGCCACCTAAGTACCCCACCAGGTCTCCTTAATCTTCTAAAGATACTGTCTACAGTAACATTGACATGCGCACTCAAGTTTTGTTTTCGGCCAAGAATGCCTTTCAATGAGTGTAGATAGATGGCAGGTCAGGACCACACTCTAGTTGGCGATAGGATGGTTCAGTTGCCCGATAACAGCTGGGAAGAAACTGTCCCTGAATCTGGAGGTGTGGCTTTTAACACCTGTACCCCTTGCCTGATGGGAGAGGGGAGAAGAGGGAGTGAGACTCATCCTTGATTATGCTTAGGAATCATAATCATCCTTGATTATGCAGATGCTTGTATACACTGGAATTTAGAAGGATCTTGTATACACTGGAATTTAGAAGGATGAGAGGGGATCTTATCGAAACGTATAAGATTATTAAGGGGTTGGACACGTTAGAGGCAGGAAACATGTTCCCAATGTTGGGGGAGTCCAGAACCAGGGGCCACAGTTTAAGAATAAGGGATAGGCCATTTAGAACGGAAATGAGGAAAAACTTTTTCAGTCAGAGTTATGAATCTGTGGAATTCTCTGCCTCAGAAGGCAGTGGAGGCTAATTCTCTGAATGCATTCAAGAGAGGGTTAGATGGAGCTCTTAAAGATTGCAGAGTCAGGGGATATGGGGAAAAGGCAGGAACGGGGTACTGATTGAGAATGATCAGCCATGATCACATTGAATGGCGGTGCTGGCTCGAAGGGCCAAATGGCCTCCTCCTGCACCTATTGTCTATTGCTGGTTTACACCGAATATAGACACAAAATGCAGAGGTAACTCAGTGGGAGAAGCAGCATCTCTGGAGAGATGGAATGGGTGACATTTCGGGTCGAGACCCTTCTTCTGACTGGGAGTCAGGGAAGACGAAGTCCAGAGATATGGAAGGGTAAGGTGTGAAAATGGTTGATGATAAGTTAAGAGTAAGGACCAGCTCCGCTAGGCGGACAGTACTGGTGGAGGGAAATTGGCTGGTACTGTGGTTGAGGAAGAAACGGCCAGCTTTAAGTCCTTCCTGGTTGGGTATGAATGCGCAGTGTGACTATCACCAGGTCTCCTTAATCTTCTAAAGATACTGTCTGCAGTAATATTGACAGGTGCACTCAAATGTTTTCGGTCAAGAATGCCTTTTATAAGAGAGTGTTGGTAGATGGTAGGTCAGGACCGCTCTCTAGTTGGTGCTCGGATGGTTCAGTTGCTTAATAGCTGGGAAGAAACTGTCCATGAATCTGGAGGTGTGTTTTCACACTTCTGTACCAGCCCTGTTGCCATCTGTCTTAAAGCACATGTATCAAAGAAAATTTATCAACTTATTGGGTACGGCATTAAAAGAACTTCGACATCAATTGCCTATCCCTAATTAAGTCTGCATGTTAAGATTGCCGGTAAACACCGATCAGCCAAAATATTATGACCTGATGAGCCAAAACATTATGACCACCTGCCTAATATGCTGTTGGTCCTCCGTGTGCAGCCCCATATGCAGCAGGGTGCGATGCACTGTGCATTGTGACACATTCCTCCAGTGACCAACATTAACATTTTTTGTGACTTGTGCCACAGTCGACCTTCTATCGGTTTGGACCAGACGGGATAGCCTTCGTTGCACCCGCGCATCGATGAGCCTTGGGCACCCAACACCCTGTCTGTCGCCGGTTTGTGGTTTGTCCCTCCTCGGACCACTGTCGGTCGGTACTCAGCAATGTTGACCGGGAGCACCCCACAAGCCTTGCCGTTTCAGAGATGCTCTGACCCAGTCGTCTGGCCATAACAATTTGGCCCTTGTCAAAGTCGTTCAGGTCTTTACTCCTGCCCATTTTATGGCTGAGGGGCTGGTGCAGAGAGCAGGGATTTTGATTTCTGGACCACTGGGATCTCTTCTGGGCTAGGGGTGACTTGTACAAAAGGGACGGGTTACATCTTAACAGCAGGGGGACAAACATTCTGGCAGGCAGGTTTGCTAGTGTGACACCTGTGGCTTTAAACTAAGTAGTGGGGGGGAGGGGTTGACAAATTGTGAATATGAAGATGAGGTAAAAAAAAGGGAATACAGGAGATATTGCAAAAGACTCTCGGAAGAATGGGAACAGAAGTTCTAGAGGGGAAAAGAAATTAAGGACAGGGCCAATTGTGACCGATGTGAGAGGGGAGGTGAATACAGAAGTTAAAGTGTTGTACTTAAATGCGCGTAGTATAAAAAATAAAGTGGATGAGCTTGAGGCTCAGTTAGTCATGGGCAAGTATGATGTTGTAGGGATCACTGAGACATGGCTACAAGAGGACCAGGGCTGGGAACTGAATATTCAGGGGTACACAACGTATAGAAAAGACAGACAGGTGGGCAGAGGGGGTGGGGTTGCTCTGATGGTAAGGAATGATATTCATTCCCTTGCAAGGGGTGACATAGAATCAGGAGATGTTGAATCAGTATGGATAGAAATGAGAAATTGTAAGGGTAAAAAGACCCTAATGGGAGTTATCTATAGGCCCCCAAACAGTAGCCTCGACATAGGGTGCAAGTTGAATCAGGAGATAAAATTGGCGTGTCAAAAATGTAATGCTACGGTGGTTATGGGAGATTTCAACATGCAGGTAGACTGGGAAAATCAGGCTGGAAATGGACCCCAGGAAAGAGAGTTTGTAGAGTGCCTTCGAGATGGAGTCTTAGAACAGCTTGTACTGGAGCCTACCAGGGAGAAGGCAATTCTGGATTTAGTGTTGTGTAATGATCCTGATCTGATAAGGGGACTAGAGGTAAAAGAGCCATTAGGAGGCAGTGATCACAACATGATAAGTTTTACTCTGCAAATGGAAAGGCAGAAGGGAAAATCGGAAGTGTCAGTATTACAGTATAGCAAAGGGGATTACAGAGGCATGAGGCAGGAGCTGGCCAAAATTGACTGGAAGGAGGCCCTAGCAGGGAAGATGGTAGAACAGCAATGGCAGGTATTCCTGGGAATAATGCAGAGGTTGCAGGATCAATTTATTCCAAAGAGGCGGAAAGACTCTAAGGGGAGTAAGAGACACCTGTGGCTGACGAGGGAAGTCAGGGACAGCATAAAAATTAAGGAGGGGAAGTATAACATAGCAAAGAAGAGTGGGAAGACAGAGGATTGGGACTCTTTTAAAGAGCAACAAAAGTTAACTAAAAAGGCAATACGGGGAGAAAAGATGAGGTACGAGGGTAAACTAGCCAATAATATAAAGGAGGATAGCAAAAGTTTTTTTAGGTACGTGAAGAGGAAAAAAATAGTCAAGGCAAATGTGGGTCCCTTGAAGACAGAAACAGGGGAATTTATTATGGGGAACAAAGAAATGGCAGACGAGTTAAACCGTTACTTTGGATCTGTCTTCACTGAGGAAGATACACACAATCTCCCAAATGTTCTAGGGGCCGGAGAACCTAGGGTGATGGAGGAACTGAAGGAAATCCACATTAGGCAGGAAATGGTTTTGGGTAGACTGATGGGACTGAAGGCTGATAAATCCCCAGGGCCTGATGGTCTGCATCCCAGGGTGTTTAAAAAAAAAATCCATCTGGGGAAGATGTTGTTGCTATTTTAATGGTCCAGTTAATTAAAATACAGGTCTATCTCAACGATTTTCCGGCAAATGAGGAACCAACACCTCCTTTAACCCGGACAAAATATGTGAGAGAGCACTTGGAATCTCCTCCCCCCCACCAGTAAATCTGGCGTCCAGGCCGGTGAGGCGGCCGATCTCAACCTCATCGGGACTTCTGCGGGCGATTGGCAGAACAAATTTGCCCCCCTGCGGCCGGGGCTCTGGACCTCCAGCCCGGCCGGAGCCGGCAGATCCGTTCCCATGACCTACTTCCGAGGCCGGGCTTTGCGGGCCGGTATCTCGGCTCGGTGGCCTAGGCGGAACGTTCCGGTACCGTTGGACTCCTGTCAGAAGCCGTGACCTCTGTTGGTCCGGTAAAACGGATAACCCAGAAAGGCTCTGGAACCAAGGGTGCCGGAATATCGGCTGTGGACCTGTGCCAAGTTTTCTTTGTGCTCTTTCAGACAGCAAGAGCAGTGTGCAATGTCGCCTAATTGCTCGTGGATTGTGATTAACTTCCTTGCTGATTTGGCTAAGAGGTAGTAGGATTTGGGATGGGAATTGGGCAGTCTACCTACTCACTATCTGTTGTTAACATGGAGGTAGCATGTGGCTTGCAGTGAACCCTTCCAAGTCAAAGCCCACGGAGACACATTAGGTAACAAGCAGCCTGTTTGTTGATAATTACAGTTGCTTGTGGAAATAATTCACAGCATATATTTGGAAAGAGTGAAGGGGGGAAACAATACTTTTTACACCAAGCTGTATTTTGATCCTGTCTTCTTGGAGCATTCTGGTGATCAGCACTTGTTCTTATCTGAAGTTGCATCATCAGGCACCTTGGGTATCCACCATCTACATGGGGGGGATTTTTTGAGTATTTTCCTATTAAACCAGTTTGTTCTTTGCTGGGAATTTGAGGGCGGAAAGCAATGGATTCAGATAAATTTCTAATCTATCAGGCTAATTTCCTCAAGGGGCTACAATGGATGATATGTAGGTATCACAAAATGCTGGAGTAACTCAGCAGGTCAGGCAGCATCTAGGAGAGAAGGAATGGGTGACGTTTCGGGTCGAGACCCTTCAATCTATTGGCATAGACAATAGTACCCAATGCAGCAGTTATGCTTGAATTTTGTCTTTAGAAACCAGGAACTTCAGATGATTAATACTGGAGTAACTCAACGGGTCAGGCAGCATCTCTGGAGAAAAGGAAAAGGTGGCGTTTGGGGTTGGAACCCTTCTTCAGACTTTGTTGACGGAACAGTCCAGTCTGGTTGACAGACAGAAAGCAAAGAGTGGGGATAAATGGGTCCCTTTTGGAATGGGAGGCAGTGACCAGTGGGGTACCGCAAGGTTCGGTGCTGGGACCCCAGCTATTTACGATATACATTAATGACTGAGACGAAGGGATTAAAAGTACCATTAGCAAATTTGCAGATGATACTAAGCTGGGGGTAGTGTGAATTGTGAGGAAGATGCAATAAGGCTGCAGGGTGACTTGGACAGGTTGTGTGAGTGGGCGGATACATGGCAGATGCAGTTTAATATAGATAAGTGTGAGGTTATTCACTTTGGAAGTAAGAATAGAAAGGCAGATTATTATCTGAATGGTGTCAAGTTAGGAGGAGGGGGAGTTCAACGAGATCTGGGTGTCCTAGTGCATCAGTCAATGAAAGGAAGCATGCAGGTACAGCAGGCAGTGAAGAAAGCCAATGGAATGTTGGCCTTCGTAACAAGAGGAGTTGAGTATAGGAGCAAAGAGGTCCTTCTACAGTTGTACCGGGCCCTGGTGAGACCGCACCTGGAGTACTGTGTGCAGTTTTGGTCTCCAAATTTGAGGAAGGATATTCTTGCTATGGAGGGCGTGCAGCGTAGGTTCACTAGGTTAATTCCCGGAATGGCGGGACTGTCGTATGTTGAAAGGCTGGAGCGATTGGGCTTGTATACACTGAAATTTAGAAGGATGAGGGGGGATCTTACTGAAACATATAAGATAATTAGGGGATTGGACACATTAGAGGCAGGAAACATGTTCCCAATGTTGGGGGAGTCCAGAACAAGGGGCCACAGTTTAAGAATAAGGGGTAGGCCATTTAGAACGGAGATGAGGAAGAACTTTTTCAGTCAGAGAGTGGTGAAGGTGTGGAATTCTCTGCCTCAGAAGGCAGTGGAGGCCAGTTCGTTGGATGCTTTCAAGAGAGAGCTGGATAGAGCTCTTAAGGATAGCGGAGTGAGGGGGTATGGGGAGAAGGCAGGAACGGGGTACTGATTGAGAGTGATCAGCCATGATCGCATTGAATGGCGGTGCTGGCTCGAAGGGCTGAATGGCCTACTCCTGCACCTATTGTCTATTGTCATTTCTCCTGCATCCAACACATCAACTTCAAGAACTGACTGTTCACTTGCTGCTTAATATATCCCACCCCTTGACAGGTGCCATTGTAACAAGATAATCAATGTCATTCACTTTGCCTGTCAGTGGTCATAATGTTACATAGAAAATAGGTGCAGGAGTAGGCCATTCGGCCCTTCGAGCCTGCACCGTCATTCAATATGATCATGGCTGATCATCCAGCTCAGTAGCATGTACCTGCCTTCTCTCCATACCCCCTGATCCCTTTAGCAAAAAGGGCCACATCTAACTCCCTCTTAAATATAACCAATGAACTGGCCTCAACTACCTTCTGTGGCAGAGAATTCCACAGACTCACCACTCTCTGTGTGAAGAAATGTTTTCTCATCTCGGTCCTAAAAGACTTCCCCCTTATCCTTAAGCTGTGACCCCTGGTTCTGGACTCCCCCAACATCGGGAACAATCTTCCTGCATCTGGCCTCTCCAACCCCTTAAGAATTTTATATGTTTCTATAAGATCCCCCCTCAGTCTTCTAAATTCCAGCGAGTACAAGCCCAGTCTATCCAGTCTTTCCTCATATGCAAGTCCCGCCATCCCAGGGATTAATCTGGTGAACCTTCTCTGTACTCCCTCTAAGGCAAGAACGTCTTTCCTCAGGTTAGGAAACCAAAACTGCACACAATACTCCAGGTGCGGTCTCACTAAGGCCCTGTACAACTGCAGCAGAACCTCCCTGCTCCTAAACTCAAATCCTCTTGCTATGAATGCCAACATACCATTCGCTTTCTTCACTGCCTGCTGCACCTGCACGCTTGCTTTCAATGACTGGTGCACCATGACACCCAGGTCACGTTGCATCTCCCCTTCTCCCAATCGGTCACCATTCAGGTAATACTCTGCTTTCCTGTTCTTGCCGCCAAAGTGGATAACCTCACATTTATCCACATTATATTGCATCTGCCATGCATTTGCCCACTCGCCTAATCTATCCAAGTCACTCTGCAGCCTCCTAGCATCCTCCTCGCAGCTAACACTGCCACCCAGCTTCGTGTCATCCGCAAACTTAGAGATGTTGCATTCAATTCCCTCGTCCAAATCATTAATATACACTGTGAATAACTGGGGTCCCAGCACTGAGCCTTGCGGTACCCCACTAGTCACTGCCTGCCATTCCGAAAAGGACCCGTTTATTCCTACTCTTTGCTTCCTGTCCGCCAACCAATTTTCTATCCACCTCAAAACTGAACCCTCAATACCGTGTGCTTTAAGTGTGTACACCAATCTCTTATGTGGGACCTTGTCGAAGGCCTTCTGAAAGTCCAGATATAACACATCGACTGGTTCTCCCTTATCCACTCTACTAGTTACATCCTCGAAAAATTCTATAAGATTCGTCAGACATGATTTGCCTTTTGTTTTGTTTTGGCTCATCGGTGTATATGACAATTAAACTTTCTTTACTCATAGTCATAGTGTAGAAACAGGCACTCGTCTGCAGAACTTCGTCTCCTCTGCCACTAACTAAAATGGCAGGATTACCAGATCCACAGATATCAGTAAAGATAACATTCAATAGCCATGAGGAGCTAATCCATAACAATTTAGTGTCAGCTGTCAGAACGACCCAACTGACATTGCAGGAAGTGTTTAGGAAGTGCAGATGCCAGTTTAAACCAAAGATAAACACAAAGGTCAGGCAGCATCTCTGGAGAAAAGGAATAGGCGACGTTTCAGGTCGAGGCCCTTCTTCAGACTGAGAGTCAGGGCTGTTTTATCCATGTACGTTTCTTAAACTTTGCAATAGTACCTGACTCAACTGCCTCCTCCGGCAGCTCGTTCCATACACCCAACACCCTTTGTGTAAAAACGTCACCTCAGGTTCCCCATTAAATTCCCCCCTCCCCCTCACCGTAAACCTATGTCCTCTGGTCTTCGATTCCAACCTTTTCAGCTTGACATGGTGCACTGAACTGAACAATACTTTAGACGTGGCCTCACCAACGTCTTATATAACTGATTCCCCTACTCTGGGCAACAGACTGTGTGTCGATAGCAAGATAATGTTTGGAAGCTTAGAACAAGTTGCGGTCCATCTTCAACGTAGGGTTGACCTTATGAATAGGATTGAAGATAATGGCTTCTGATTTGTGTATCTAAGTAGAGTAAACCTCTACTCATCCAAACCTCAACGCCTGGCAGGTCGAATGCAAAACAGAGGCAGTGGAAGAGTTGAGACACAATGTCACATAGTTTCTGTATCAGACTCGGATAGAGATATATTTGGCGGCACGGTGGCGCAGCGGTAGAGTTGCTGCCTTACAGCGAATGCAGCACCGGAGACCCGGGTTCGATCCCGACTACGGGTGCTGTCTGTACGGAGTTTGCACGTTCTCCCCGTGATCTGCGTGGGTTTTCTCTGAGATCTTCGGTTTCCTCCCACACTCCAAAGACGTACAGGTATGTAGGTTAATTGGCTTGGTAAATATGAAAATTGTCCCTAGTGGGTGTAGGATAGTGTTAATGTGCGGGGATCGCTGGGCGGCGCAGACCCGGTGGGCAGAATGGGCTCTGTTTCCTCGCTGTATCTCTAAACTAAACTAAAGAGAGCTTGTAACATAATGGGCTAGTTATAAAATAAAGGCCGACACGAAATACTTGAGTCTGGGCAAGTTCCATCTTTTCATGAAAAAAGGAGGAAGGAAAAAGGTTTGAGAAGGGAGATGGTGGGAGGTATCTAAAAGAAAACACATCAATCTTCTAAAATTTCAATTTATTGTAAAATACAGATACACGCAAAATGTTTTCAACATCTAGACTGCAGAAATAAGCCCAAGAAGCTATAGTTTTTTGCAACACTGAACATAAAACAGGAACACGAAAGCGTGACTTATCCCATTGCATTTACGTACCACAAAAGGTAACAATTCTGACAAAGTTCTTTCATAATTAATGAGAAAAAGTTATAAGATTAAACGAGTGCATGTTCGTTTCTCAAGTACTTATAGTTTTGAGGGCCAGTGGTGCATTGAACCTGTAGCAGATCAATTATAAGAAGTGTCCCACACATTGTGTAGAAGGACCTATTCAAAAGGAAGACACCAGCATTAACACAAATGATCACTATTACTACTTGCACCAGGAGCTATCGATATGCCTTGTAATATTTTATTTTAAATGACAAAAAACAGAGCAACAAACATTCCCAAACAAGCTTTACAATTTGAAAATAGATGCGATTCATTGTACTTCTGGTGTAAAGCTGATCGTTGTGGGAGAGAGGAAAAGACTCGGCAGTTCTTCAAAGCAGCCCGCTGTACTTGGGGAGTGAGAAAGCAGAATCCCATTCCTATGACGTCAAGACAGACTGAATTCCATGTTTATTAGTTTTTTAAACATACAGCTCCTTTCAGGGCGACCTCTGGAGAAATGGTGTGTGTGTGTGTGTGTGTGTGTGTGTGTGTGTGTGTCTGTGTCTGTACGTGTGTGTGTGAGATATATATATATATATATATTTTGGGAATTCCAGGTATGTTTGGATGTTTTTTCATCCACTTCTGGATTTTCCCTTTTTAAGCATCTTCTCTTGAAACTTAAAAACAATAGCTTTACATTTACTCAAAGTGAACACGTCAACTTCCTTGCAGCTGCACTATGCCGCTAACTACTCACAATCAGCGAACGTTTATCCAAAGAACCAGCATTGCTCCACGCCATCCATCCCATTCTCCCCCCCGCGCTTGCCATCTTACTTGTACACTGACTATTTACATCGGCAAGGATTCAGATTGGGTGTCTTGTCCTGAAAGCGACAAACTATAATACACCATTCGTACAATCCTTCCAGTACTTTTTCACACAGACTGTCGTCATTGGACAGCAGAAGTCTCGACGGTGTCAAAATGCTACATAACACCCATAATAATCAATATGAAACTCACCGAGAGCAAATGGAAGGAGGAAATTTAACTAAACCAATCCCAACGTTCAAAGCAGGGGATAATGCGATGATTTTAAAGCCCCCCCGGCTGTAACGATGGTCAACTAAGTGAAAAATATATAAATTAAGCACGGTCTCTCCTTTACTGCTTGCAAGTGCTGCCTAGATTGCCAAGTTAGAAAATACCTGTGCCGTTTAATTTTAAAACAAGCGTGCTGTAAAGAACATTACAAAAGAATCACACCACGTTACCAAATCTGTTTAAGCGGCTTACAAAATGGACCCGGGTTTTTTTAGGTTATTTTTTTTCACACACACACACACAATACAAATTTGACACTGACAAAAGGCAGTCTTTCGAAACACTCCAAAATTTAAAAAATGCACACCCTTCTGCAACGGTGTGTTAAATATATACAACCCACTCATGAAGTGAAGTTTTATATGACAGAAACAGGTTAATAAATTAAACCATACAAATCGGAGTGGAATGTGAGAAAGAACCAACCTACTGAAAAACAAGTCAAAAGACCAATGTTCATCGTGATTATTTATTCACAAAGTGCTAGAGTAACTCAGCAGGTCAGGCAGCATCTCAGGAGAGGAGGAATGGGCGACGTTTCGGGTCGAGACCCTGTTACTCCAGCACTTTGTGAATAAATATCTTCGATTTGTACCAGCATCTGCAGTTATTTTCTCACACTAATGTTCATCGTGATGTCAATAAATTCTCCAGGTCACTAGGAGCATGAAGAGAGCTCCCTCTTGTGGCCTGGCCTGAAAATGAACAGCACAAAGCAATAGACACAAAAAGCTGGAGTAACTCAGGCGTCTGAAGAAGAGTCTCGACCTGAAACGTCACCCATTCCTTCCCTCCAGAGATGCTGCCTGCCCCTTCGGTTACTCCAGCTTTTTGTGTCTATCTTCGGTTTAAACCAGCACCTACAGTTCTTTCTTACACAGCACAAAGCAATATTTGGTCCCATTTGTTCCCTCCTCAGCTAGTCGACTTCTATCTGGTGGCCACTGAAACGTTCGTAAAAGGGAGCCCGCCAGGCATTTCACCCCCTGTTAATACCAAGGTGAACATGCGCCAGAGGCAAGGCCAGACAACATTAAATTCAAGGAAAGACACATAAAATGCTGAGGTAACTCAGCGGGTCATCCCTGGAGAACGTGGACAGGGTGATGTTTTGGGTCTGGACTTTAAGAAGGGTCTCAGCATGTTAAGTTGTGCAGGAAGGAACTGCAGATGCTGGTTTATATCGACGATAGTCACAAAATGCTGGAGCAACTCAGCAGGTCAGGCTGCAGCATCTCTGCAGAAAAAGAATAGGAGATGTTGCGGGTCAGAAACCTTCTTCAGACTGGACTGTTCCGTCAACAAAGTCTGAAGAAGGGTTCCAACCCCAAACGCCACCTTTTCCTTTTCTCCAGAGATGCTGCCTGACCCGTTGAGTTACTCCAGTTTTTTGCCTCTATATTAATCATCTGAAGTTCCTGGTTTCTAAAGACAAAATTCAAGCATAACTGCTGCATTGGGTACTATTGTCTATGCCAATAGATTCTAACACAGAAACCAGGTACAGTGGTTTCCCCTATATACACATCACCCATGTTGTGTAGGAAAATAACTGCAGATGCTGGTACAAATCGAAGGTATCACAAAATGCTGGAGTAACTCAGCAGGCTCAGGCAGTATCTAGGAGAGAAAGAATGGGTGACGTTTCAGGTCTCGACCCTTCCTCAGACTGTTGAAGGGTCTCGACCCGAAACGTCACCCATTCCTTCTCTCCTCGATGCTGCCTGACCTGCTGAGTTACTCCAGCATTTTGTGATACCTACATATCATCCATTGTAGCCCCTTGAGGAAATTAGCCTGATAGATTAGAAATTTATCTGAATCCATTGCTTTCCGCCCTCAAATTCCCAGCAAAGAACAAACTGGTTTAATAGGAAAATACTCAAAAAATCCCCCCCATGTAGATGGTGGATACCCAAGGTGCCTGATGATGCAACTTCAGATAAGAACAAGTGCTGATCACCAGAATGCTCCAAGAAGACAGGATCAAAATACAGCTTGGTGTAAAAAGTATTGTTTCCCCCCTTCACTCTTTCCAAATATATGCTGTGAATTATTTCCACAAGCAACTGTAATTATCAACAAACAGGCTGCTTGTTACCTAATGTGTCTCCGTGGGCTTTGACTTGGAAGGGTTCACTGCAAGCCACATGCTACCTCCATGTTAACAAGATAGTGAGTAGGTAGACTGCCCAATTCCCATCCCAAATCCTACTACCTCTTAGCCAAATCAGCAAGGAAGTTAATCACAATCCACGAGCAATTAGGCGACATTGCACACTGCTCTTGCTGTCTGAAAGAGCACAAAGAAAACTTGGCACAGGTCCACAGCCGATATTCCGGCACCCTTGGTTCCAGAGCCTTTCTGGGTTATCCGTTTTACCGGACCAACAGAGGTCACGGCTTCTGACAGGAGTCCAACGGTACCGGAACGTTCCGCCTAGGCCACCGAGCCGAGATACCGGCCCGCAAAGCCCGGCCTCGGAAGTAGGTCATGGGAACGGATCTGCCGGCTCCGGCCGGGCTGGAGGTCCAGAGCCCCGGCCGCAGGGGGGCAAATTTGTTCTGCCAATCGCCCGCAGAAGTCCCGATGAGGTTGAGATCGGCCGCCTCACCGGCCTGGACGCCAGATTTACTGGTGGGGGGGAGGAGATTCCAAGTGCTCTCTCGCATATTTTGTCCGGGTTAAAGGAGGTGTTGGTTCCTCATTTGCCGGAAAATCGTTGAGATAGACCTGTATTTTAATTAACTGGACCATTAAAATAGCAACAACATCTTCCCCAGATGGATTTTTTTTTTAAACAAAAGGGAAAAGGACATCTCATTTTCCAGATAACGTTTGCATCGAATTAAACTCCAATGAACTAGCCTGCAATTTCAAAATATGACTAATATGTCAGTAAGTGTCGTTGTTCCCTCCCTCTCCCCAGACTTTGTTAATTTTACAAGTGCACAGGATGTGTATTTGGACAATTGCTCACATATATATCTAAGATAGGGAGCCAAGAGTTCTTGTCCCAGTGAATATTTTTTATTCAATCTTTCAGCGGGTAGGGTGTTTTTATTCCATTATGAACTTCGATTAAAATACCTGTGTTCGCAGCAGATTCCTCCCTCTCCCAAATGAGCCAGTTTCTCAAATCACTTTACTAACACATCCCTGGGATGGCGGGACTGCCATACGAGGATTGGAAAGACTGGGCTTGTATTCACTGGAGTTTAGAAGGATGAGAGGAGGTCTTATGGAGACGTATAAAATTATAAAAAAGACTGGACAAGCTAGATGCAGGAAAAATGTTCCCAATGTTGGGGGGAGTCCAGAACCAGGGGCCACACAGTCTAAGAATAAAGGGGAGGCCATTTAAAACTGAGGCGAGAAGAAACTTTTTCACCCAGAGAGTTGCGAAATTATGGAATTGTCTGCCACAGAAGGTAGCGGAGACAAAATCACTGGATGAATTTAAAAGAGAGTTAGATGGAGCTGTAGGGGCTAGTGGAATCAAGGGATATGTGGAGAAGGCAGGCACAGGTTACTGATTGTGGATGATCACAATGAATGGCGGTGCTGGCTCGAAGGGCCAAATGGCCTCCTCCTGCACCTATTTTCTATGTTTCTACGCATGAATGGTAACTCCATCAATGTTTCCCCACATCTCCCCCCAGTATTGAGACGGAGTTCATGGAAAACAAATAATTTAAAGTAAGTAACTCCTGGTGGTCATGAGATGTGATCTATTCGATTTAAATGCAGTATTTTCTCCGGTGTTAAACGGATCTAGATTAAGTAGCCTTTTCTCATTTTTAACCTTGATCATGAGAATGGGTTGAATGTGTTGAGTGGTATGGGCATAAAAACAAGTGAACTAGATTATTTCGGAAGACATTCATGAATTGCCAACGAGTCTGAGCGTGAAGGAGGACACATTGGCATCTCTACTGGGGAGACTGGATATGATGCAGAACAACAAAGAATGTTCACAGAAAACTAATAGCAATAGACACAAAATGCTGGATTCACTCAGCAGGACAGGCAGCATCTCTGAATGGGTGATGTTTCGGGTTGACACACTTCTTCAGACTCGACCCTAAACGTCACCCAATCCTTCCCTCCAGAGATGCTGCCTGTTCTGCTGAGTTACTCCAGCATTGTGTGCCTATATTCGGTGTACATCAGCACCTGCAGTTCCTACGCAAGGTATTCTAAATACAGGTGCTCCTCAGCTTACGATGGGGTTCCGTTCCGAGAAACCCATCACAAACCAAAAATATTGTTAGTGGAAATGCATTTAATACACGCGATCACGTGGCCGGAAGCGAGCGGCGGCTCGCTAAGGGTCGCTGCCCTTTGCACCATCACAAAGTCGAAATATCGCAAGTGGAAGCATCGTAAGCCGGGGAGCATTGGTACACGATTACTAATGGTTTACTATTTAGAATATCTCATGTAGAGAGAAAAATAAAAATTCACCGATTGGCTTCCAATACTGAAATTTAGCAACGACAGAACAATAGTTGAATCATATACTCTGCTTAATGTTGAAAGTGGGGAGGGAGAAGGGATTGGAAAGATGGAAGATCAGCTTGGCGGAAAATGTTTGCACTCACAGCTCAGAACCCAATGCATGACTGAAGAGGTCTGGTAATTCACAGCACAAGCTCAGACAGAGTACCCAGAGGAATGCCACGCAGCCATACCCTCACATACCAAGGCTCGACGGCAGCCAAGTTCAACGTTCAAGGGGTAAGTAGACCTAGGCAAGGACGCTGCATACTTAAACAGAGTATTTCACACAAACAAAAACGTCATTCATGCATCACGTTCAGTTTTTATCACCTGCATACCAACTTTTTAAGAAACTTAACATTGATAATCTCGGTGGGGACCGTAGCTGAAACAACGCATGGCGCTCTTTTAAATTATCCTCGGGCAGGGCTTTACACATGGATGGGTCTTTGGCAAGTTTCTCTCCGTTTTCTTTTGGCCCAGGCAACAATGCTCAAAATCAGAGATGATTGAAGGTGGACGGAATGGCACGGCATGGAAGGGGAAGCCTTAAAGATAATTTGGGGGGGGGGGGGGGGGGAGGCAGAGGAGGGAGGTTAAGTAAATATAACAATGAATGAAAGCACTCCAAAATTAGCATACTCTCCTCATAATAAACATCTCTGAGAAACCCATGCAAGAGTCATCATTTAAACATGCCCAACCCGACTTGGTCACAAGATTTAGATGCACTGTATTAAATTTACTCAAAAGTAGCACAGAAACATTTTATTGTACAGCTACTTCAGAACTATTTACATTACTTACACTAGAAATGTTCATTTCTGAATTTTCTTCGGAATTTTTAGCCTCCAAAATCTTTATTCCTTCGTCATTAACATCCTGAGTGCAAACACTCACACTGTCCACTTCCACCGTGCTGTCCACTGGTGGTTCCTGTATTTCCACTGTCTCTGTACAGTGCTCCACCTCCACCTCCTCCACAGTCCCTGCATCCGAGCCGTGCTCCAATTGCACCGTGTCAACCTGCGGACAACCCTCGATCACCACATCGGGCGACTGTAACTCCAATACGTTCGGTACGGGGTACTGTTGTGCGTTACTGTCACCCGCGTCCGAATGGTCCGTGATCTCTGCAGCGTCAGGCGCAGGGTGCTCCGGGATCATCAAGGCACTGGGCAGAGGGTGGTTGTGTATCTCTGTGACTGTAGCCTCTGGGTGGTGTTGGATCACCACTATGGTGGACCCCGGATGCTGGTGTATCTGGGCCGTCACGCACGCAGGATGCTGCTGTACCTCCGCAGCGGCGGGCTCAGGATGGTCCTGGACGACGCAGGCACTGGATTCCTCAGCGACGGGCTCAGAATAGTGCTGCATCGTCGCGGTCGCAGGCTCGAGGTCGCTAGGAATGACCATGGCACAAGGCTCCGAATGCTGTACCTCAGAGGTGGCAGACTCCAAGTGGAGCTGTGTCTCTGAAATGACTGCCTCTGAAGGGTGCTGGATTACCGGGCCGCTAGGCTGAGGATGGTGCTGGATCTCTGTACTGGGAGGCTCGGGATCTTGGTGCATCTCTGTGGTGACCGATACTGACTGGGGTTGGATTTCCAAGACTACTGGCTCTGGGCATTGATGCATGGGCGTGTCACTTGGCTGCAACTCTGCCTCACCTGGTTCGGGAGGGTGCAGCTGGTCTGCAGCCACAGGTTCCAGACCGCTCTGCACATCTCCCTGCCCCGACTCTGGATGGCACAAAATCTCTGCCGTGACGGCTTCTGGCTGGTGTGGCAGTTCTATGGCAATGGGCTCCAGAGGTTGCTGCAAATCTGCGGTACTGGGCTCGGGGTACTGGTCCACCTGCATGACGCTCTCTTCTGCATGTTGGCTCAACCCTGCAGCACTGGTCTCGGGGTGATGCATCTCCTCCGCCCTGCCTTCAGGGTGATGCTGCAACTCCACAGTACCTCCCTCCATGTGGTGCTGCAACGTCACGGCCACCTCTTGCACGTGGTGGGGCAGCTCCACGGTGCCTCCCTCCAGCGGCGCCTCGAATGCCACCACCCGCATGTCCGAGTGGTGGCTCACCTCCACTACCTGGTGCTCCAGTGCCAAGCCGTTCACCTCGGAGCCCTGCTGTATCTCCATTCCGTTCACCTCGGAGCCCTGCTGTATCTCCATGCCGTTCACCTCCGAGCTGTGCTGTATCTCCATGCCGTTCACCTCGGAGCCCTGCTGTATCTCCATGCCGTTCACCTCCACCACTGTGCCCTCCACGTGGTGCAGGACCTCGACGTTGCTTCCCACCGGTTCCTGCTCGGGCTCGGGCTCAGCCTCGGGCCCGGCCTCCTGCGGATGGTGCTGCAATTCCACGCCGCCTTCTGCCGGGTGCTGGGTGACGATCATGGTGCTGCCGGCGGGGAGCTGCTGCAGCTCCACGGTGCTCCCCTCCGGATGCTGGGCCACCTCAATGACACCCCTGCTCGCATCGCAGGCCTCCAGGATGGTTCCAGACGACGGGTGGTGCAACACGATCCCGCTGACCATGGTGTGACTCACCACCTCCATGCAGTCACCGTCTACCTCATACAGGGGGCCAGTGTCTGCAGCCAAACTACTTATTTCCACCTGGGTTCCGTCGCGATTGTTCACTTCCACCTGAACGCCATCCGCGTCCGCCATGTGAGCCAACTGCATTTTCTCCGGGTACAGCTTAGCGTAAGTGTCGACCATCATGTCATAGTCATGCTTGGCGTCGTAGTTAATGTGGATCAGTGCCAGGCTGCTGGTCCTTTCCTCGGCTGGAGTGGCTTTCAAGTAGGCTTTGAGTCGCCTCCTTCCAACGTCACACTTGTCCGTGTCCAGCTTAATGATCGGAAGGTTGGAGATGATCTTCAGCAAAGTGTAGACGTTTGGAAAGAACTTGATGTCCGGGTGACGAAGGGTATCAGATATCGTGCTTGGTAGCTTGACATCTCGGCTGCGATGTTTCCATTTGATCTTCCAGCAGTGCAGCTCCGCGGAGAGGGTTTCAGGATTTGGGAGGTCATCTTTGTACATGTCAGCCATGTTTTCCTCTCCCGTGTTATACTTCAGCTGTGCCATAACGGAGGGCACCAACGACAGGCACTTGAGGGCCCTTAGCTGCTGCTCAGCGAACATGTCCTCGATTTCTAAAATAATGTGATCCAGAAACGGGGCGGTGATGGCTTCCTTGTAGTAATTTTCCGGATTCTCCTCGGACATCTCTTCGTTCTGGGGCGGCCGACGGCATCTCCACGGCAACTTCAACTCGATCCCCATTTTGAAGGACAGGTTGGTGGCTTCCTCGAGCCAGAACTCGTGGTACACTTCAATGTTGTCCCTCACCTCGTTCAGTGAGTGGAGGACGGCAGTCAGAGTGCTGGAGGCAAAGTAGGTGTCCAAAGCCTGAGCCTGGAGGTTTTTGCCGAAGGCCCTCGTGTAAGAGAGGACGTTCTTCAAGACCATGAGAGAGACGATTATTTCGAAGTCTCGCATGGTGGATGACAGCATGCTGGCTTGGGTCACTATTGCCGCATTCCACCTGCCGCATGTGTCGTAGCTGATCTCGTCCAGGCACGTCACCAGCACCTCGTAAATGTCCACCAGGATCTCAAAGGTGTTGTGCCTTTCGTACCAGTTGACCTGGAAGAGCTTTTTCAGCTCTTTCGCCTTTTCCTCGTTCGTTTGGTAGGCAGTATCAATGCCGACTTCAAAAACCTTCTGGAGCTGGGGCGATACACAAAAAAACGATACTATGTTATCCATCAAGTTCAGCACCATGTTGATACCAAAAATCAAGCTGGACTTGGCCATCCATATATTCAGCGGGTACGAGGAGCAGGGAGTACACAGTGCCTTTGGACACTGTTGGAGGATGCTCGCCACGACCACTTGCTTCTTGTAAGACATGGTCCCAGAGCCGTTGTAAGCTTGTCCACGACAGTAGTACATATTCAGCCCCCACTTCTCCGTGAGGGTTTCGTGGATCCGACTTGCCAAAAGCTCCCCTTCTAGCTCGCAGGGTAGGAACCCAACAAACTCTTGCCGCAGGGAGTCAGATTCATCTATGAACCTAATGAGCAGAGTGACGAAGTCAACCCCGGCTATGTTGATCACGTCATCGGTTATGATCGAGAAGAAGTTGCTGTCGCGGATTTCTCTCAGGACCTCCTCCCGTATGCACATCTCACAGATATCCAAGAGGTCCTTCTGCAAGGACTTTGGGCAATACACTGCGTTCACAGCAGTCGTCTCAAACCTCTTCCGTAGGACCTCGTCGCCTGCGTTCATTCTGAATTCCAGCAGTGCTTGGATGTTATCCGGACTACTGCACAAATTACCCACGTTTTCAGAGCCAGATCCTCCCAAGGGAACGTTTTGCCGCCCCAACAGCAGTAGAGTTTCAAATAAAACTTTGAGAAATTCTTTATTCTCTCTCTCTTCAGGCGTCTGGCTCACAGGCTCTTGCAGAAGAGCAGAATCCTCAAGGCCTGTTGCACCCTCCAGGTCAGATTTCTCCAGTTCGTTGGCTGGCTCCTGCTTGCATTGTAGTCCTCTCAAGACATCACCGTCAGCTTAAAGATTAAAAAGAGATGTGAAACCTTTAATGCAAACATGTGAATGAGGAGCAGGCCCGGGTCACTCAGAACCAAAGCCAGCTCCACCATTTAATGAAATCACAGCTGATATGATTGCAGCAACAACTACAAGCTCCTGTACACCCCTGTTTATCAAAAATCTCTACATTAAAAGAATTCAGATTCAGCTTCCACTATTCTTTGGGGAAGAATGCAAAAAGTCACCTGAAAGAAACCATTTCCCTCATCTATTAGTCTGAAGACCCAAAAGGACATCTGTCCTTTACCTCCACAGATGCTGCCTGATCCGCTGAGTTTCTCCAGCACTGCTTTACTGAAGACTCCAGCATCTGCAGTTTCATATGTCTCCCTCATCCCATGCCTTTTTATTTTTCCGGCCAATTTGCAGATTTTCCCCACATTAAATTCCATTTGCCGACTTACTGGACCTGTATCCTTTTTTATTAATCGATATATACGGAGTTTGTACGTTCTCCCCGTGACCTGCATGGGTTTTCTCCGAGATCTTCGGTTTCCTCCCACACTCCAAAGATGTACAGGTATATAGGTTAATTGGCTTGGTGAATGTAAAAATTGTTCCTAGTGTGTGTAGGATAGTGTTAGTGAGCGGGGATCGCTGGGCGGCTCGAACTCGGTGGGCCGAAGGGCCTGTTTCTGTGCTGTATCTCTAAATCTAAAAAATCTAAAATATCATTTGGGAACAAAAAATAATAGTTAGGCAAACTTTTCATGGGTAGAATAGCCTTAAAATAAAATTTAAACATGACTAGAGGTACTCACCCAGTTACTTATTAAACTAAGAAAGACACAAAAAGCTGGAGTAACTCAGCGGGACAGGCAACATCTCTGGAGAGAAGGAATGGGTGACGTTTCAGGTCGAGACCCTTCATCAATAAAAAACGCTAACTCTCGTTTTCCACTTCCCGTGACTTTCAGTCTGAAGAAGGGTCTCAACCCGAAATGTCACCCATTTCTTCTCTCCAGAGAGGCTGCCTGTCCCGCTGAGTTACTTCGGCATTTTGTGTCTATCTCTGATTTAAACAAGCATCTGCAGTTCTTTCCTACTTATTAAACTAATTTAGGGAGGGTCGGGTGTGGGGGGGGGGTTGTACAATTGCAGTTACCAAACTCAATTACATTTCTACTATAAATTTGATTTCTGTCAACCGTAAGTTCGAAACTCAAAAAATTAAAGTAACAATGCCAAGATTGAAAGGAAATGGCCAAAGACTGAATGAACGGCTATTGTTTCAATGATATAAAATAATACGCAATTCAAAAATCACAAGTTCCAAAAATCAAAACTACAAGAATGTCTTTGGGTTCTGATATGCACAATTAATTGTCAGCAAATATTTAAAAGGACTGAAGAAACTGTAATATGAGGGAATTCATGAATTCATCCATTAAATTCTCCACATGATTAACGCTAAATCATTACATATAATCAAAACCAGGATAAAATTACCCACAAAATGCTGGAGTAACTCAGCAGGTCAGGCAGCATATCGGGAGAGAAGGAATGGGTGACTTTTCGGGTCGAGACCCTTCTTCAAAATTACCCATACAGATGCAAAAGTGGGTTTAAGAGGCTTTTGGGATAGGCACATGGATATGCAGGGAATGGGGTGATATAGATTATGTGCAGGCAGGTAAGAGTTGGTCTTGGCCTCATGTTCGTCAGACATTATGGCATAAAGGGTCTATTCCTGTGCTGTACTATTGTATGCATCGCATCCAAAGCACAGGCGATGGAGATCAGGCAGGGAGTAGTCAAGTACATTAATTAGCTCAATGATCTTACGATAGTGGAGCAGGATCAAGGAGCAATTACTGCTCCTCTGTTATGTACTTTAAAAAAAACACCATCATCACTGAATCAAAGAATATTAATTTTCAAAACCATGTACGTATTCATTATAAATTAGCAACTGGAACAGGATAAGCTTACTTCACACAGGCAGCAATAAGGTTGATGGCATGTGCAAATTATTTAAAGATTTTGACCATTTTTTTTGTTTTTAGATGCGGTACTTCTGGTACGTTTTAGCAATTATTTAATGATTTTTAGCAATTATTCATGACATAAATACCGCAAAGTAATGCCTGGAATACAAAATTTAACTAAGAATAACAGATTAATGAGTTCAAATCAATGAAAGATCAACACAAAACTCAATGGCAGAGTGATAAGTGCAGGGAATGGTCAGCCAGATGTGTTCAGGAGGAGGAAAAATAATAGAATAAATTTAAGATCCAAAAAGAAATGCCACATTAGCAGTCTGACATTCTTGAAGATATATTCGGACAGAGCACATGGTCTCCATATTCTGTAATTATCCAGTGTGACCTGCTACATTAAAAAAGTAGTAGGATTTAGAGTAAGAGAAGGTCGGGACATAGCTTTCAAAATAAGCTTTTGCACAAAAGCCCTGCTCTTTATTATCAAAAGGAAATGGAAAAAAAATGCTTGGAAATATGTACAAAATAACGTCCCCTGCCCAGCCCGTTATTAATTAGCCATCAATTATGACATTTAACAAATTCCTCAGGTACTTCTCTCTGTCACGAGCACCCTCGTTAAACATTGCATTGTGATTTCTACATTAAATGCAACCGCCTTTGCCCTTTTCCACCAAGAATTTGCTCCGTTATTCCCTTCAAGCTCATACTTCCAATGTTCCCAATCTCTCATGGTCACACGGCTCCCAGGATTATTTCTAAAGCCCCTTTCAATCACATTATTTGCAAAACTTGCACATGAGCTTCCCAAGCTCGGTCATTGTACTGGACTCAAAACCTCCAAATTTTGTTTAACATAAAAACGGTCACAAAATAAACGCATATTTTTATGGCTCTGACGTGGGTTATCAGGAACGAACCTGAAACACAGGTAAATCTAGTTTAGTTTATTATTGTCACCTGTACCGAGGTACAGTGAAAAGCTGTGTAGAAAAGAACTGCAGATGCTGGATTAAATCAAAGGGTGACACAAAATGCTGGAGTAACTCAGCAGGACAGGCAGTATCTCCGGAGAGAAGGAATGGGTAAAGTTTCGGGACGAGAGCCTTCTTCAGACTGACAGTGAAAAGCTTTTTTGGTGCATGCTATCCAGTCAGCAAAAATACTATATTGTCAAGCTTGAAAGGGTTCAGAAAAGATTTCCGAGGATGTTGCCAGGACTAGAGGGTGTGAGCTACAGGGAGAGGTTGAGCAGGCTGGGTCTCTTTTGCATGGAGCGCAGGAGGATGAGGGGAGATCTTAGAGGTGTACAGAATCATAAGAGGAATAGATCGGGTAGATGCACAGTGTCTTTTGCCCAGAGTAGGGGAATCGAGGACCAGAGGGCATAAGAAGGGGAAAAGATTTAATAGGAATCCAAGTGGTAACTTTTTCACACAAAGGGTAGTGGGTGCATGGAACAAGCTGCCAGAGGAGATAATTGAGGCTAGGACGATCCCATCGTTTAAGAAACAGTTAGGCAGGGACATGGATAGGACAGGTTTGAAGGGTTTTGGACCAAGCGCAGGCAAGTGGGATTAGTGTAGCTGCGACATAAGCAAGTTGGGGCGAAGGGCCTGTTTCCGAACTGTATCACTCTATGACCACACGTGATTATAATCAAGCCGTCTACAATGTATAGATACAGGATACAGGGAATAACGTTTAGTGCAATAACAGAGTTGCAGAAAATCACAAGATTGCAAAGGCAGTCAATCTTAAAAAAATGTAAATTAGCCTACCACAAGAAATGATACAAAAGTGAGTGGTTGATGACACAAAAGTGAGTGGTTTTGCTGATAGTGAAGATGGTTGTGAAAGATTGCAGCAGGATCTACATCGATTGGCCAGGTGGGCTGAGGAATGGTTGATGGAATTTTATAGAGAAGTGTGAGGTGTTGCATTTTGGGACATCGAACAAAGGCAGGACCTGCACAGTGAATGGTAGGCCTCTGGGGAGTGTTGTAAAGCAGAGGGATCTAGGAATGCAGGTGCATGGTTCCTTGCAGATCGAGTCGCAGGTAGATAAGATGGTCAAAAAGGCTTTTGGCACGTTGGCCTTCGTCAGTTAGAGCACTGAGTATAGACGTTGGGAGGTCATGTTACAGTTGTATAAGACATTGGTGAAACCGCATTTAGAATAGTGTGTTCAGTTCTGGGCACCATGTTATAGGAAAGGTATTGTCAAGCTTGAAAGGGTTCAGAAAAGATTTATGAGGATGTTGCCATGACTAGAGGGTGTGAGTTATAGGGAGAGGTTGAGTAGGCTGGGTCTCTATTCCTTGGAGCGCAGGAGGATGAGGGGTGATCTTATCATATCATATCATATCATATATCTACAGCCGGAAACAGGCCTTTTCGGCCCTCCAAGTCCGTGCCGCCCAGTGATCCCCGTACATTAACACTATCCTACACCCACTAGGGACAATTTTTACATTTACCCAGCCAATTAACCTACATACCTGTACGTCTTTGGAGTGTGGGAGGAAACCGAAGATCTCGGAGAAAACCCACGCAGGTCACGGGGAGAACGTAGAAACTCCTTACAGTGCAGCACCCGTAGTCAGGATCGAACCTGTGTCTCCGGCGCTGCATTCGCTGTAAAGCAGCAACTCTACCGCTGCGCTACCGTGCCGCCCACCTCTTATAGAGGTGTACAAAATCATGAGAGGAATAGATCGGGTAGATGAACAGTCTCTTGCCCAGAGTTGGGGAATCGAGGACCAGAGGACATAGGTTCAAGGTGAAGGGGAAAAGATTTAGTAGGAATCCGAGGGGTAACTTTTTCACACAAAGGGTGGTGGGTGTATGGAACAAGCTGCCAAGCAGGTAGTTGAGGCTGGGACTATCCCATCGTTTAAGAAACAGTTAGACAGGTTTGGAGGTTTGGAGGGATATGGACCAAGTGCAGGCAGGTGGGACTAGTGTGCTGGCTGGTGTGGGCAAGTTGGGCCGAAGGGCCTGTTTCCACACTGTATCACTCTATGACTCTAACTCTAGCTACAGTACCATTTGTTAAAAAACTATATATCCAGAGTGTTTTATTGTCATATGTCCCAGATCGAGCAATGAAATTATTTCTTGCAGCAGCACAACAGAATATGTTACAATATAATAAACAAGACAAACAATTCAGTCTGTGTATGTGTATTTTATTTATTTATATATGTATGCGTGTGCGCACACACACACACATCCAAGATTGCGCCCAACCCAGGCGACTATTTGTATGCTAGCCACAGAAGCAGATCTATAAACTCATATTACAATCACTCCATACTTTTAAATCTTTATTCCTACGGCAACATTTCTTACTTTAACTATGATATGCCCTTGTTATGTATCTATACGCTGTAAATGGCTCGATTGCAATCATGTATTGTCTTTCTGCTGACTGGATAGCACGCAAGAAAAGCTTTTCATGTGCACCTTGGTGGTACACGTGACAATAAAGGAAACCGAAACTCACACTTACACATAAAAACACCAAATAAATAACAGTGCAAAAAGACAAAACCAATGCCCCCAAGTTTCTATAGTTACTATATAGTTATCCCCATTACTGCTTGGGATATACACCTTCATCTCACAATGCAGTACTTACTTCTTGGGGCCTTCACCCTCAACAGATCTTCCTCAGTCTGCAACAAGGGAAGATGAAGACATTTTGTTACCGTAACGTTTAAATGTTCATTTTATGAGATGCCTCTTAAACGATGATCATCATTGCAAACGACGATTGAGATAATAACTTACCAGCTCTTTTATCAGCTTATGTTTTCTGTGTTTGCCTTCAGGTTTATTCAGATGACTTGTCAAGTCAAACAAGGTTGGCACAGCATTATCCTTGAGGACTGTTCTGTAAGGGCTCTAGAAGAAAATTGTATGATATTAAATGTTTCATTTTGATGTCAAACACCTTATTTACGTTAGTTTCTATTTCTCACTTTCTCCATTCCTCTATCACAAAGCTCCAACAGCCTCAGTTTTTTATTTTGCTGCCCGAACAAAAACTATAAGTTATTCAATTGCTACAGACATCTTATAAAAGAGCGTTTAATTTTTCAGAAGTACTGAAAACAGAACAATTATTTTTTTACTTGCAGCGGCATTACAGATCTGTAAACAGTACTCACACATGCAACAAAAAGTCAATAATCTTTTAAAAAACCCACCATTAATGCAAAACAAAAGCCCGACATTCCTAGTGCAACCAAGACGTAGAAACATAGAAAATAGGTGCAGGAGGAGGCCATTTGGCCCTTCAAGACAGCACCGCCATTCATTGTGATCATGGCTGATCATCCACAATCAGTAACCTGTGCCCAACTTCTCCCCATATCCCCTGATTCCAGTTTGTGGTTAATGGGCAGTTTGTAGTGTTCAAGAGTTCGAGAGCCTGATCGTTGTTGGGAAGAAGCTGGTCCTGAACCTGGAGGACCGACATTTTTGATCCCGAGATGCATTAGTATTTTGTCAAAATAATATACTAACTTTACCTTGTGATACTAGTATCTCTTCACACATACACATGTGTGAAAAGTTTTGACTGATGCAAGATGAACTAAGCAGCTTTTGAATGGATACAGAACAAAGCAAGCAGAAGGAGTGGAAGAAAACAGATTAAAGACCATCAATTTGTCATAATTCCTTATCAGCGCAAAATTAGGCCATTCAGCCTATTGCTCCACCACGCAACCATTTTTTGATCTATTTTTCCATCTCAACCCCATTCTTCTACCTTCTCTCCGTAACATTTGACACCCTTACTAATCAACTTTACAACGAAAAAGTGAACCTATAACAGTAGATGCACGAGCTGTCATCGTCCTAAATTGCAAAATAGTTTGTGCAACGTGGCAAATGTAAAGTAGATAAGGGAAAACCAATGAATGTGGGGCTTTGGACTTTTGGAAGATCATTGATAAAGTCCCAGGCAAGTGGTCCCTGTGAAAATTAAAGCACAAAATTAAAGAGAATATACTGGTCTGGATTTTTTTGAATGGCTACAGACAGGAAAAAGCAGGGATAAAAAGCAATTATTTGCTACTATAATGGAAATGAGTGCTTTTGGGCACAGCTTTTCACAACATGCATCAACAATTTGGATAAGGGAACTGGAACTAATACCTTTAGTTTTTCAAACCACACAAAACATTAGGAAGGTAGGATTGAAAGGATGCAAATAGAGTTCAAGGCAATTTAAGTAAATTGAGTAGATATGTAAAACACATCTGGCCCTAACGAATGATGGACGTGGCTAAAAACACCAAATGACTTACTCCTGTCCCTATTATCTATGATGCTGGCTGTAATGTGCAGAGTCTCTTACCCAGAGTAGGTGAATCGAAAACAAACGTTTAAGGTGAAGGGGAAAATAATTAATAGGAATCTGAGGGGTAAAACAAAGGGTGGTGGGTGTATGGAACAAGCTGCCAGAGGAGACGTTGAGGCTGGGATTATCCCAACATTTAAGAAATAGTTGGACAGGTACATGGGATAGGACAGGTTTGGAGGGTTGTGGACCAAACGCGGGCAGGTGGGACTAGTGTAGCTGAGACATGTTAAGCACGTTGGGCTGAAGGGCCTGTTTCCACACTGTATCATTCTATGACTGTAACACTGAAATACCAAGGTAAACTATTATTCCATCTGCAGAACACCCCTTCTCACTCGCCATCATTCCCTGCTCAATCTGGTCAAGGGCATAGTGATCAGGACTTCAACACCTTTATTAGTTCTACAATTTATTCTAAGTACAGCAAACCCTCATAATAACGGATCGCGGGGGGGGGGGGGGGAGAAAGAGGGAAATTGTGTCTGTTGTTGCCGATTGTCTGCTATAACTGGGTGTGGGGGATAAATAGTAACAAGTTGAACCTAAGGCTGGATAAGAAGAAACACAGCATCTGGGGGGAGGGGTTAAACCAACAGGAATTCATAGGCTGGGAGGGGGGGGGGGGGGCAAAGTGCCTCCGGCCCCACACACAGTGTGCCTGGGATGGGCCCAGTTCTCATGCCACCTTCATGCTGCTCACCCTCTCCACTCCCACAACCAGAAACGCGGCACGTGGCGCCAGCTCTTCGGGTAACCTCGCTGAAGCGGGGGCGGGGTGCAACGGGAGCCTGGTGGTTACCGGGTGACTGAGGCACGTGTTGCCTGGATGACGCAGGTGCAGTGACGTGCTGCGTCTGCTTCCAACACCCCGATATCTCGCTTTGCGGCAGCCGATGCAAACCCGTGCTCAATGCAACGCTTTTCAAGAGAGTCTTACTGCTCGCTCTCATCCCGTCGACACCTTTCCACTGCCCAACACTGTGCGGTGTGCTGCGCGCTGCCCACCTACCACCACTACCACCAATGGACCAAAATCCATTACGTAGAGGTCCGTAGTTTCGAGGGTTTGATTTGATACAATTTTCAAAAGCTTGCCAAAGTATGAGTTCCAACTTACATTGGTGCATATTAGATACTGTTCGAAGTGTCTCGCACACAGCCTGTACTGTTTGTGAAGCTGCTCTGCGGAACGGTTTTCTAGATCGGCTCTCCGACAGTTCTCCACCCATTTCTGGCACCTACAGTAATACAAGAAGAGTAATATTGCATTTTACCCAAGAGTTCTCAAATTTTAAATGACTGTAAAATAAAATCCGTGCCAAGAACGTTTGCTTTTACCAATATTTATTTAGAAGATCAAAGGTCTGCCCCAGTATACACCGATGGATAGTACAAACCCTCAACATTCAGATCCACGTGAAAATGATTTACTTTCACTATTGACTGGAAAACTTTAGTTATCCAAGGTCCCGACCAGCAACATCACCTGTGCATGTCCTGTTCTGTTCACCCATCCTGTTTTGTTTTTACACATAGAGTGGGGACCTAGTAATGGAGACTTGGAACGCAGTGCCAGGGGTGTTGGTGGAGGCAGATTGGATAGTAGCATTTAAGAGGTTTTTAGATAGACACATGGAAGGTAATGGATCGGGTATAGGTAGACAAGATCTGCTTCACTTGGCATCATGTATTGGCACAAACATTGTGGGCCGAAGGGCCCATTCCTCTGCTTTACTATATTCTCCAGGGATGCTGTGGGACTTGCTGAGTTACTCTAGCACTTGTTATTTTTATATAAAGTGATAGACATTGCTCGTTTCTTTCTCACACCAGCATCATCTTAAATAAATTAAGTTGCATTTGCCTATGCAACTGCATTTAATCAATTTTTCTATCAATATTTTTATCTTCTAATGCTTCCATGTATCATGGGACATCTTCCCATCCTAAAGGCAGTAAGCAAATGCACAATTGTGTCGTTGACTTCCATCAGGAATGAGCACCGTCTATCTATTCAAGAATAGAATTGATCCTCTCCATCTGTAGTTACAGGGATAGGAAAGGTTTCAAGGGAAATGGGCCAAACACAGGCAAACGGGACTAGCTTAGATGGGCCACCTTGGTCGGCATGGACGAGTTGAAATGAAGGGCCTATTTCCGCGCTGTATCACAAAAACTTTTGTGACTACATCACAAAAACCCGCGGACCAGAAAACTCAAATAGAGCATGGGCCAGGGTAGAAAGGGAGGAAAGGAAGCAGCAACTGTGACTTAATAATTTGATTTATTCAAGATTTATTTCATACTTTGTGGGAGTCTTTAGCAAGGCCAGGATTTATTTCCCATTCAAAAGAGTGGCAAGCCATTTTCTTGGAACTACTGGAGCTATCTGGCAAAGGTCTCTCACAGTGCAGTTGGGAAGGCCATGCCACAATTTGACCAGAGCAATACATTATCTAGGCAGGACATGGTTTGGGGAGGGAAAAGGCAAGCCACGGGTCTTGGAGTTTCAATGAGCCTAGGTGATAGGATTTGCTGGCCTGGCATGTAATATCAAAGCAATCTTGATGAGTAACAGCAGTATCATCTGTAGGCCGTATGGACTATAGTCACAAAGGGCTGAGGTGGAGGGAGTGAATTTTTCGGTTTGTCCATGTTTTGTCCTGGAGATAGACACAAAGTGCTGGAGTAACTCTGCAGGTCAGATAGCATCTCGGAGAAAAAGGATGAGTGACGTTTTGGGTTGAACCCTTCTTCAGACTGAAAGTAGAGCCCCCTCCCATCTGAAAAAGGTTCCCGACCGGAAATGTCTCTCATCTCTTATCTCCAGAGATGCTGCCTTACCCACCAAGTTACTCTAGCACACTTATTCCAGTGTCTATCTTCATCAATAAACAAAGCATTTTACATCCAATGGCTTTTGTCTGAATTCGGTCTGGATTATTTTGCTCATCTGTGCACAGATGAAACAGTGCCAACACTGCCATTGTGGGATTTGCTAGGAAAGGATTTTGTGTAAACCAGCATCTGCAGTTCCTTCCTACTACTTTGATTTGTCCTGGATTGCTTTAAGCTTCTTAAATTGTACAGACAATGGCCCAACTACTGACTTGCGGCAGAGAGGCATGCACTGCGGACAATTGCCGCAGAGGCACAGATGTGGCACTGGCTGTGGCAAAGCGACGGCAGAACGTCACACGAGCAGAAAAAAAAGGAACTTCTCTCATCCAGGCACATGGAAAGTAAAAGAAATTCTGGACATCACAGGACAGAAGAAGGCGAGGCGGTAAGTTTTGATGAGGAAGGAACTGCAATGCTGGTTTACACCGTAGACACAAAATGCCGGAGTAAGTCAGTGGGACAGGCAGCTTCTGAAGGAGGGTCTCACCCCTTTACTCCAGAAATGCTGCCTGACCTGCAAAATTATTCCAGCATTTTGTGTATCTTCGGTGTAAATCAGCAGCAGCAGTTCCTTCCTAAACAAAAAATATTTTCACTGTAACTCGATACACATGACAATAAACTGAACCTAAACTGATTTGAAGTGTGTCCTTCCCCTCCTGTCTGTGTGACAATCTGTATTTTGCCTCTACTGTATAAACCAGCATCTGCAGTTCCTTCCTACACATCTTGCCTTGCCCTGGATTGATTTAAGCTTCTTGAATGGAGCTTTACGCATCCAGGTAAATGGAAAGTTAAAAAAAAAAAAATTGAGGACATGACAGGACTAAAAGGTGGAGGCGGCGGCGAGGCAGAGTTTTGGTGAGGGGCAGGAAAGTAGCTGAGCACTTTCGCGCCTGCGCTGCTGGACGGCGAGGCCTGGCGTCGGAAAGTGGAAACACAAGCCTGAAAATGATCTGTATTTTTTTAATATATATAAAACGCCACCCTCGACGTCTCCCTCCCCCCTCCTCACGGCATCCACGCGACACTCCCCACCCATCCCCTCCCCTCTCTCCCGGGACACTTTAATGGGAGGGGGAGGGGGAAGGAGTGAGTGCTCACCTCTCGGGGTCTCTGGGAAACCTGAAGAAGGGTAGGTCCGGGTAATTGGTGCTGCCCCTGCTACAATTCGGGGCCGCGCAGAAATTCGGCATGTTTTGTATTACCCCCCCCCCCCCCCCCCCCGGGCCCTCTAGCCTGACCTCCCCCCACCACCCCGTCAATTCGAGGAGGGGAGCGGGAGCCGCGCTGAAGCTGCTGGGCCGGGAGGTCCGCCCGCCTGGTCCTCCCACAGTCCACAATGCGCCGCGCCACCGCGCCAAAATCACTATGTATCCAACTGCGGAAAAATGATACAAAGTGCTGGAGTCAAACTCAGCGGGACGGGGGGGGGCGCCCGCCTCTGGAGGGGGCGCCTCTGACCTCTGGAAGGGCACCTCCTTGTGTAGGAAGGAACTGCAGATGCTGGTTTACACCGAAGATAAGATACAAAAAGATTGTAGTAACTCAGCGGGACAGGCAGCAGCTCTTCAGAGAAGGGAATATGTGATGTTTTGGTTCCCTTCTTGTACTCAGAGTCGGGAGAGGAAGATTAGAAGGTAGACACAAAAAGCTGGAGTAACTCAGCGGGACAGGCAGCATCTCTGGAGAGAAGGAATAGGTGACGTTTCGGGTGGAGACCCTTCTTCAGGGAAGGGGGCGGGACAAAGATAGAATGTAGTCGGTAAAACTAGTGGGAGAACTGGGAAGAGGGAGGGGATGGAGAGAGAGGGAAAGCAGGGACTATCTGAAGTTAGAGAAGTCAATGTTCATAACGCTGGGGTGTAAGCTACCCAAGCGACATATGAGGTGCTGTTCCTTCAATTTGCGCTAGACCTCACTCTGATAATGGAGGAGGCCCAGGACAGAAAGGTCAGATTGAGAGTGGGAGGGGATGTTGAAGTGCTGAGCAACCGGAAAATCAGGTAAGTTAAGACAGACTGAGCGGAGGTGTTCAGCGAAACGATCGCCAAGCCTGTGCTTGGTGTCGCCGATGTAGAGAAGTTGACACCTGGAACAGTGGATACAGTAGATGAGGTCGGAGGAGGTGCAAGTGAAGCCATGCTTCACCTGGAAAGACTGTTTGGGTCCTTGGATGGAGTCGAGGGGGAGGTAAAAGGACAGGTGTTGCATCTCCTGCGGTTGTGGGGAAAGTACCTGGGGAGGGGGTAGATTGGGTGGGAAAGGATGAGTTGACCAGGGAGTTTTGGAGGAAGATTAGAGACATGTGAAAGGGTACATCAAAGCAGACAACATTCAAGGAAATGTATAGGAAGGAACGGCAGATGCTGGTTTAAACCGAAGACACTCAAAGTTGGAGTAACCTAGCGGGACAGGCATCATCTCTGGATAGAAGGAATGGGTGACCTTTCGGTCGAGCCCCTTCTTCAGATTGGGTGTCAGGGGAGATGGAGTGTAGAGATATGGACGGGTAAGGTGTGAAAACGACAGATCAAAGCAGACGATGAACATTTTGGGTCTATCTTCGGTGTAAACCAACATCTGCAGTTCCTGCCTACACATACGGAAATGAACATTAGTTCATTGTTGGTGACAATAATAGATACAATCAGTAAAAGGAATCAGGATAGTGAAACTAGTCAGAGAACTAGGGTGGCGTAGGGACAGAAAGGGAAAGCAAGCTTTACTTGAAGTTAGAGAAATCTTTATTGATACCACTGGGTTGTAAGCTGCCCAAGCAAAATATGAGGATTATCATTTATCAAATTGGATTTTAAACATGACCCATTCTGGTGTAATCCCCTTTAAAAAAATTTTTTTTTAATCTTGTGTTTAAATAGGCCCACCTCGCTTATGTTCACCTATAGGTCTATAATAGTGATGTTTAAAGAGTCGTTTTTTAGGATTTTAGCTTTGAAGGCGTTATCAATACAAAAACAGATCTCAGTGAAAAAAGACATCCACAAAACTTTCAATGGTGCTCAGCTTCAGGGCAAAGAGGCATTGGAGTATTTTCAACAATTTCAAATTTCTGCAGGAACAGCATTTAGTGACCAATGGTTACTGGAAAATCCAATTTTGACATATTTAAATTGACTTTTGGTTTAAAAATGGCATTGACACGGTTAGGATTTTAAATGAAAGTTGATCTACGTGGTTATGCAAATTAAACCTGCTTCTCACAACATCCTTTTTTCTATGATTGTACAGAACATGCCCTTAAGCTCAATTTGCTCATGCTGACCAAGGTGCTTTCCTAGCAGAGAAGCAATCCCAGGGGAAAAGTTGCTGGATAGTGACAATCCACCAATACATAATTTTTTAAACAAGTGATTTTGTTCAGAAACCTATCTGATTCATATAGCTCAATTACATATTCTTTATCAAGCAAACAAAATATAATGTAGAAACAAGGATCTGCTGATGCACGTTAACAAAAAAAAGGGACACAAAGTGCCGAAGTAATTCAGATGGTCTGGCTGCGTCTCTGGAGAACATGGACAGGTGTCGTTTTGGATTGTGATCCTTCTTCAGGCTGATTGTAGCAGGGAGGGGGAGAAAACTGGAAGAGGAGAGGCAGGACAAAGCGTGCCAGGTAATGGGAATACAGGCAAGGAGTGGGGGTGGTTGATAGGCAGATGGTTGGAACAAAAGCTAGAGATTAAAACAGGTATGAGACGAAAGGATTGAATAGTTGTGAATTGTTAAGCCAGAGGAAGAAATGTGGGTGGAGGGAGAGGGGAGAAATCAGCGCAAGTGGGGAACAGGGTGGGATGGTGGGGGTGGTGCAGATATTATAATATTACACTTGGTATTTAACAGCTCATTAAATGCAAGGCAGATAGTTAGCAAGTTTAGACGATCGATATTTCATAGGCAGAGTGTGGTTATTAATATATCAGACCCAACAAATCATACTTTAATGTGAAGGCTAAAATTGATGCAGTGCACAGGGCAACAAAAAGCACAATTTCATATTACAATAGGATTGAGCTAACAGAAACAGACAATTTCAAATATGAAATGAATTATAATAGTTGCAGAATTAACAGACAATTATGGACTGGCTCATACTACCATGGATTAATAGTCTGTTGGTTTATTGATAGCAATAATCTTATCAGTTTCAAAGTTGTATTGTATCTGTGTAAACATACAATCAATTTAATGTAAAGCCTGTACTGGAGTTCTGCCTTAAGCCACAAAGAACCATTGAAGAGGCACGTGGTTTGATGCGAGTCTGGCAGTTTTCTGGAGCAAATGGGGTGGGGTGGGAGACAATGCTAGTCAGAGGGTTTAAACAACCATCACAAAATAGAATACATGATAGTGTGTTTATTCTTGAACAACAAATGTAAGTGTCTATACGCAGAAGTGGTTAATGATCTGAAGTACTCGGAGAATGTTAAGAAAATATAAGCAAGGAAGGTGATAATGACTTAATCGTAGAAGTCTCCCGGAATGATCAACACAGAAATAAAAATACAGGCTAGAGCCAGACCAAAAAGAGACAAAACAAATCTCCATTGTAATATCATTTAGGTATCAGCCATGAATTGCAAGTTAGTTCATTTCAGAGTTTAACATGACATCTCCAGTGACATACAGGACAAACGGCGACTCAACCTGCAAATTAATCTTTTGGGAATCCTGCATCAGCGCTCCCAAAAGCCTTCGCTCTGATTTCAGAATCCTCTCGCCATTTAGATCTCATAGCCTATGCCTTGGAGGGAAGAGTCGACAATATATCCAAGCACGGTTTGCATACTGCTGCTCAGCTACTGAGGTTTGAATGAGTTCTTTCCTACACATTTTCTCTGCTCCACTGCAAAATCTCCTCAAGGTATGACACGAAAAGCTGGTATTTATTTCACAAAATGCTGGAGTAACTCAGCCGGTCAGGCAGCATCTCAGGAGAGAAGGAATGGGTGACATTTCGGGTCGAGACCCTTCTTTAGGTATGCCTACTTTGAGGAAGTTCTCCTCCTCTCTCCAACGCGGGTTCTGCAACACTCTCTCGCTGCTCTCCCTCTGTGATTCCTCCTGCTCTCCAGCCACGTTTTAACCCAGACGCATTAGCCTGCTTTGATCTGTCGTTTTCACACCTTTCTGTATCTAGCTAGTCTCCCTCTCCCCTGGCTTCCAGGCTGAAAGGTCTCGACCCAAAATGTCACACATTCCTTCTCTTCAGTGATACTGCCTGTCCCGTTGAGTTCCTCCAGCATTTTGTCTATCTGAGGTTTGAATGAACTTGGTTCAGGAGAATAGTTGTTGTTGATTGAGCAATTTCCCCATTAGTTCTGAAGATGTGCTCTACTCCCATGGAAGGTCTGTTGGAAGGTGAGATGCAACATTGGAGTACTGTGTGCAGTTTTGGTCTCCAAATTTGAGGAAGGATATTCTTACTATTGAGGGCGTGCAGCGTAGGTTTACTAGGTTAATTCCCGGAATGGCGGGACTATCATATGTTGAAAGACTGGAGCGACTAGGCTTGTATACACTGGAATTTAGAAGGATGAGAGGAGATCTTATCGAAACGTATAAGATTATTAAGGGGTTGGACACGTTAGAGGCAGGAAACATGTTCCCAATGTTGGGGGAGTCCAGAACAAGGGGCCACAGTTTAAGAATAAAGGGTAGGCCATTTAGAACTGAGATGAGGAAAAACCTTTTCAGTCAGAGTTGTGAATCTGTGGAATTCTCTGCCTCAGAAGGCAGTGGAGGCCAATTCTCTGAATGCATTCAAGAGAGAGTTAGATAGAGCTCTTAAGGATAGCGGAGTCAGGGGGTATGGGGAGAAGGCAGGACCGGGGTACTGATTGGGAATGATCAGCCATGATCACATTGAATGGCGGTGCTGGCTCGAAGGGCCGAATGGCCTCTTCCTGCACCTATTGTCTATTGCAGTAAGAAAGATTGAGAAAAGGGACTAATATGCAATCTTGTTTGACGCTTTTTTGCCGAGGCTCTTTTATAAACCTATTAGTTAATAGCATGGCCTGTACACTACCATGGAATAAACGCAAGTGGAGATAAATCTGTGTCCAGCCAAATTTGAGAAGCATGTTCCACAATAGTCATACAGTAATTCAGCAAGGAAATGGGCCATTCAACCCATGGTTGGTAAAATTGTAAATTGTTCCTAGGTGTGGGGTGATAGCTGGTCGGTGTGGACTCGGTGGGCCGAAGGGCCTGTTTCCATGCTGTAAATCTAAAGTGTATAGACTACTGAGCTGACCTGGGACTTGCTGAATCTGTCGAAAATGAGGTAGGGCTGGCATGAACACCACCCCCACTATCCAACGCAGGCCTCCAAGAGGATTAGAACGGCACTGGAATGGTCTGCCTAGGTCGCTGAGGAGGGGGGGGGGCTGAGATACAGGTCCGCAAAAGTCTGCCTCGGAAGTCGAATACGGGAATGGATCCACCGACTCCAGCTGAAGTTCCAGAGTCCCGGCCGCAAGGGGCAAATTTGACCCGCCAATATACGCGCAAGTCCCAGTGAAGTTGAGATCAGTTGCCTCACCAGTGTAGGTGCCACATTTTAGGGGGAACTTCCGTAGGGGTAGGGGAAATTTCAAGTGCGCTCTTGTAACCTTATCCTGATCAAAGGAGGTGCCGGAAAATCAGTGGTGGACCCGTATTCCTGAACAAAACACAATACCGCTGAATGCTGGTGACATTTTCTGAAGTATTTTTCCAGTCCTTAACAGGATGTAACACACTGGGATAGGAAAGATGCGGAGAGTCATGCCCCAGGCTCAGACAAATGGGACCAGCTCAGTTAGGTGATATGGTGAGCTTGGATCATTTTGGCCAAAGAGCCTGTTTCCGTGCTGTATAGCTCCATGATTATTTCCTTGGAGCAGAGAAACTTAAGAGGTAAACTGTTCATAATTTCCTAGATGGTGAAAGGCTTTGATGGGGATAGGCGAATGAAAAATACCAAATATGGAATGTAACATTCATTCATTATACTTGCCTCACTGACAATTGAACTCAAACCATCTTTTCACAGCTTTTGATCCATTTTTCAGCCTCACTCCATCAAAGATGTTCATCTTGGTCTATAACTCCCACACTTTCTCTGCAAACTAAAACTAGTTATTCCCCTTTCCCAACTTCAGCAAAGGTGTTTAAGCTTAATGTCCATTTCTCATTTCACAGATGCTGCCTCGCCTGCAGAGGATGATTTTGACTTGCCTATCCCCATGAATGTCTCCCACCACCAAACCTGCACTTCCTCTAACCTCATCTATTGTATCCGCTGTTCCAGATGTCAACTTCCCTACATCGGCGAGACCAAACGCAGGCTCGATGATCGTTTCGCTCAACATCTTCGCTCAGTCTGCCTTAACCAACCTGATCCCCCGGTGGCTGAGCACTTCAACTCCCCCTCCCAGTCTGACCTTTCTGTCATGGGCCCCCTCCATTGTCATAGTGAGGCCCACCGCAAATTGGTGGAACAACATCTCATATTTTGCTTGGGCAGCTTACACCCCAGCAGTATGAACATTGATTTCTCTAACTTTAGATAGCTCCTCTGTCCCTCTCTTTCCCCTCCCCCTTCCCAGTTCTCCCACTGTCTTTCTGTCTTCAACTACATCCTTTCTTTGTCCCGCTCCCTCTCCTGACATCAGTCTGAAGGGTCTCGACCAGAAATGTCACCCATTCCTTCTCTCCTGCCTGACCCGTTAAGTTACTCCAGCAGTTTGTGATACCTGTCACCTATCCATGTTCTCTCTCCAGAGATGCTATCTGACATGCTTAGTTACTCCAGCACTTTGTGTCTTTAGACTTGAGATATAGCATGAAAACAGAAACTTCAGCCCACCGAGTCTGCGCCGACCAGTGATCACCTCCATACACTAGCACTATTCCACACTCGACACAACTTACTATTTATAATAAAGCCAATTAACCTACACAGGTGGGGGAGAGGGGGCGGAGGGAAGGTGGGGGAGAGAAAGATGGGTGGAGAGAAAGAGGGGGGGAGAGAAAGAGGGGGGGGGAGAGAAAGAGGGGAGGGAGGGGGAAGGTGGGGGAGAGGGAAGGTGGGGGAGAGGGAAGGTGGGGGAGAGGGAAGGTGGGGGAGAGGGAAGGTGGGGGAGAGGGAAGGTGGGGGAGAGGGAAGGTGGGGGGGGGGAGAGGGAAGGTGGGGGGGGGAGAGGGAAGGTGGGGGGGGGAGAGGGAAGGTGGGGGGGGGAGAGGGAAGGTGGGGGGGGGGAGGGAAGGTGGGGGGGGGGGGGGGGGAGAGGGAAGGTGGGGGGGGGGGGGGGAGGGAAGGTGGGGAGAGGGGGGTAGGGGAGACCTCTCAGTTGCCTTGTCCTGCGCATGCGTGCCCCCGGGGCCCGCGGGCGGGCGAGTCCCGACTCCCGCTGACGGACAGAGACTCCTCTCCCTCCCTCCCTACTCCCCCTCTCCGGGCCGGCGGAACATTCTGGAAGCGGCACCCCGCGCCGCGCTCACCTCTCCGGGTCTTTGGGGAACCTGAAGAAAGGGATCTCGGGGCAGTTGGTGCTCTTCCTGCTGCAGTTGGGCGCCGCGCAGAAGTTCGGCATGGCCACTCCGCTCTATCAGCGTTTAAACACGACGCCTTTGTCCGCTCTCGGCGCCCCCTTCTCCAGCCTCAGCGGGCGGACGGACGAGCGGGATGACTGTAGGCCGCAGCTCCTGCCGTCGCCAAGGGCCGCCCGACGTGCTGACGTCACCGCGCAAGCTGGCTGACCGTTCGGGAGGTCCTCCAGTATCCCACAATGCAAGCGGGAGGCACCAAAACCCCGCAGATGCCGCAACCCCGAGGCAAAAACCCGGCAGATGCCGCAATCTCGAAGCAAAAACCCCGCAGATGCCGCAATCCCGAGGCAAAAACCCGGCAGATGCCGCAATCTCGAGGTAAAAACCCCGCAGATGCCGCAATCCCGAGGCAAAAACCCGGCAGATGCCGCAAACCCGAGGCAAAAATCCGGCAGATGCTGCAATCCCGAGGTAAAAACCCCGCAGATGCCGCAATCCCGAGGCAAAAACCCGGCAGAAGCTGCCATCCTGAGGCAAAAACCCGAGAGGAGAGCCATGTGTGTGGAGTGATTCCGACCGAGCTTACCCCCGTTCTGTCGGAATTGCTCATAGGACCTATGGCCTGGGTCCCTTCCCGAGAGCCGGCCCCAAGCAACATGAGCCGCCATTCCGAGGTGCCCAGCGATCCGTGACGTGGAGAGGCGCGTATTGTACAGGCTGCTCCTGCACACACTCCACCTCCCCGCCCTCGTCTTCCGTCCGGACATGCCCTGGCGGTCCATGTTACCACCTGACGGCGGGAACGGTCCCCAGTGCAGGTTTCTCTATGAGGGTGTCCTCCCCCTTTACATCGGGGACCTGGGGTGCAGAGTGTTGCACAAAGCCATGGCCTGAGCCGGTTCACGGACCCGTCAGCCGCTTGTCACTTATGCGGCGAGGAAGAGACCGTGTACCATTTGTACTTACAGTGTGAGAGGTTTCAGCCCGTTCAAGTATCTGAAGGGGCTGCTGCTCAAGTTTTGGCTCCATTTTAGTTCCATGCTCCTGATTTTTGGGCACCCAGTACAGAGAGGGGAGGGTCGGGAGAGGGTCACCCTGTCGGTCTGCTCCAGGGCCTGGCCACGATGGCCCTTCGTGGGTCCAGGCACCGGGCAGTAGAGTCGACGGCCGCACAGGGGTCAACTGCCGACCCCTTTTCCGGGCTTACGTCCATGCTCGCATAGCCCTGGAGAGGGAACACGCAGTGTCCACGGGGACGCTGGAGGCCTTCCGTGGGAGGTCGAATGTATTCTTGACAAAATTGGCGGAATTTAAATTTGCTACCTTTTGTTTGTAAACTGCCAATATATGCAGATTTTGATTTGATCGCGTTACTACTTTGTATGTTTGTTTTTGTTTTGGAATGAAGTATTTGTATATTTATCAAAAAGGTCAGGGGCAGAGTTTTGCTCTCTCCACATGGCTGGGGAAAAAAGAGGCAAAAAAGAGGCAGTTGCTGCAATCCCGAGGCAAAAACTGAGCAGATGCCGCAAACCTGAGGCAAAAAACCGGCAGATGCCACAATCCTGAGACAAAAACCGGCAGATGCCACAATCCTGAGGCACAGCGGTAGAGTTGCTATCTCACATCGCCAGAAGCCTAGGTTCAATCCTGACTGTGGGTGCTGTCTGTATGGAGTTTGTACGTTATCCCCGTGACCACGTGGGTTTTCTCCGGCTGCTCCAGTTTCCTCCCACACTCCAAAGATGTACATGCTTGTACGCTAATAGGCTTCAGTAAAAGATTGTAAATTGTCCCTCGTGCGTAGGATAGTGTTAGTGTACGGGGTGATCGCTGGTCGGTGCGGACGATGGGCCGAAGGGGCAATTTCCACGCTATTTCTCTAAATTAAACCTGGCAGACACTGCAATCCCGAGGTACAAAACCCGGCAGTTCAATTTAGTTTGTTGTCACGTGTGCCGAAGTACAGTGAAACGCATTTGTTGTGTGCTAAGCAGACTGCGTGAATCCGGAACCAGGGGTCACAGTTTAAAAATAAGGGGTAGGCCATTTAGGAATGAGATGAGGAAAAACTATTTTCACTCAGAGAGTTGTGAATCTGTGGAATTCTCTGCCACAGAAGGCAGTGGAGACCAATTCACTGGATGTTTTCAAGAGAGAGTTAGATTTAGCTCTTAGAGCTAATGGAATCAAGCGATATGGGGAGAAAGCAGGAATGGGGAACTAATTTTGGATGATCAGCCATGATCATATTGAATAGCATTGCTGGCTTGAAGGGCTGAATGGCCTACTGCTGCATCTATTTTCCATGTGGTCTATACATGATTCGTCCTTGGTCTACTCAGCGCCCCTTCTCCAGACTCGGCGGGCGGGATGACTGAAGGTCGCAGCTCCTGCCGTCGCCCAGGTCCACCCGACACACTGGACTTCACCGCGCAAGCTGGCTGACCGCTGGGGGAGTCCTCCAGTATCCCACAATGCAAACGGGAAGAACCAAAGCCCGGCAGATGCTGCAATCCAGAGGCAACAAAAAGCAGTGGAGACCAATTCTCTGAATGCTTTCAAGAGAGAGCTAGATAGAGCTCTTAAGGATAGCGGAGTCAGGGGGTATGGGGAGAAGGCAGGAACTGGGTACTGATTGAGAATGATCAGCCATGATCACTGTCACTGCACTGAGTAGCTCCTTCAGTGACAGTCTCCTTCGACCCAAGTGTGTGAAGGAGAGATATAGGAGGTCCTTCCTTCCCGCTGCTGTGAAACTGCACTACTAGCACTGCACCCAGCAGACGAGTCAACAATAACAGCTAAGAACACACAGAAAACTGATGGCAATTTATGTATTTTTATTTATGATGAATCATCATATATATATCATATCATATATATACAGCCGGAAACAGGCCTTTTCGGCCCTCCAAGTCCGTGCCGCCCAGCGATCCCCGTACATTAACACTATCCTACACCCACTAGGGACAATTTTTTACATTTACCCAGCCAATTAACCTACATACCCTGTACGTCTTTGGAGTGTGGGAGGAAACCGAAGATCTCGGAGAAAACCCACGCAGGTCACGGGGAGAACGTACAAACTCCTTACAGTGCAGCACCCGTAGTCAGGATCGAACCTGAGTCTCCGGCGCTGCATTCGCTGTAAAGCAGCAACTCTACCGCTGCGCTACCGTGCCGCCCTATGATGGAGTAACTCAGTGGGCCAGGCAGAAAAAAATGATCTCTTGCTCTATTGCTATCCACTTTGCTACTGTAACACTAAATTTCCCCGGTGTGGGACGAATAAAGGAATATATTATTTTTATTATTGAATGGTGGTCCTGGCTCGAACGGCCAAATGGCCTACTCCTGCACCTATTGTCTATTGTCTATGTTGAGGCAAAAAAAAATGGCAGATGCTGCAATCCTGAGGCATGAAACCCGGCAGATTTACAATCCTGAGGCAAAAATCCCGGCAGGTGCTGCAATTCTGAGGCATGAAATATCCGGCAGATGCTGCAATCCTGAGGCATGGAACAAACTGCTGGAGCTGCTAGAAGTCAGGCAACTTCTGTGGAGGCGAATAGACAGACGGTGATGGGTCTGTCTGCTGCAGTTTGCCTGTTCCCCACTATGCAAAGTGCTTGACTATTATCTGCGGTTTCTACATGAAGCAACTTCTTTGACATTGGTACCTTTCCTTGAGGCAAGAAATAAACTGCCATAGAAACTCAGCAGGTCTACTTTAGTTTATTTTAGAGATACAGCGTGGAAACAGGCCCTATGGCCCACTGAGTCTGTACCAAACAGCAATCACCCATACACTAGTTCTATCCGACACACTAGGGATAATTTACAGAAGCCAATTAATCTACAAACCTGAGATAGACACAAAAAATGCTGCAGTAACTCAGCAGGTCAGGCAGCATCTTTGGAGAGGAAAAAATAGTTGGCATTTTTGGTTGGAACCCTTCTTCAGTCCAACCTGAATCGTCATCTATTTTTTTCTGCCTGGCCCACTGAGTTACTCCAGCATTTTGCGACTATCATTGGTGTAAACCAGCATCGGCAGTTTGTTCCTATACAACCTACACACGGGGGTTGTGAGAGAAAACCAGGACTCCTGAAGAAAACCCTCATGGTCACGGAGAACATACAATCTCCGTACAGACAGCACCCGCAGTCAGGATCAAACCCGGTTCTCTGGCGCTGGAAGGCAACAACTCTTCCACTGCATCACCATGGCACCCTCATTTCTGGGCAGGCAGCATCTGTGGAGAGAAATAGATAGATGAGGGTCTGTCTAGCAGCTTTTTGTCTGTTCCCCACAATGCAAAGAGGTCAACTGGATCAGCCGCTTTGCTTCTTGTACGGAACAATCCTTTTTGACATTGTCACCTATCCTTGCCAAGCAAGTCTTACAATATTTCTGTGTACATAAGCTTGGTACATGTTCAGAGAGCACCTTTTCAGTCCTATCCTAATGCAGGGTTTTACACAAACCTTTGCCCCAATAGCTTCTTCCCCGCTGTTATCAGACTCCCATAAACTAGGATGTTCCATAAACTATTCTTCCAACCTACCTCATTTTGTACATTGGACTTTTGCTCTGTAATTGTATTGTAAAGCTGTAAGATTATTTTTTGCATGACTTGTTATACTTGTGTATGACTTGATTGCACTCATTTTGTTTTGAGTTTTAGAGATACAGCGTGGAAACAGGCCCTCGGCGACCAGCGATCCCCGCACACTAACACTATCCTACACACACTAGGGACAATTTACATTTATACCAAGACAATTAATCTACAAACTTGTACGTCTTTGGAGTGTGTGGGAGGAAACCGAAGATCTCGGAGAAAACCCACGCAGGCCATGGGGAGAACGTACAATCTCTCTGTACAGACAAACATACCTGTCGTCAGGATCGAACTCGGCTCTGGCACTGTAAGGCAGTAGCTTCACCGGCAGGTCACTGTTGCACGTTGTTTATTGTATGTCATCTATAAGTATTGTGCTTACTGGGCCGTTATGTTACTGCTTGTAAGAATTTTTTCCCCCACCTAAGTAGGTGCTCATAGAATGGCAGTAATGATAGGGAATAAAGGTAATAGTTTTGGTGATACCAATATCTGACATCTATGACAGTTTGCCTGTATAGAAAACACTAGTGAAGGTATATATGGTTTTACAACTTTTTGATTATTTTTGAAATATTTTTAGCATGTTTTTGTTCTAAAGAGTTAAACTTTTTAACTATGTGCAGTCTTTCAGAGCACCAAGGACTTATGGGTTTTTGTGCTAGCATTGTGGTTATTAATTATATGCTGGTTAATACACAAAGTGCTGGACACAAAGTGCTGGAGTAACTCCGCAGGTCAGGCAGCATCTCAGAGAACATAGTAGGTGACATTTCGGGTCGGGACCTTTCTTCAATTTGATTACAGGCTGGGGGAAGAAGAAAGCTTGAAAATGGGATTGTAAAGGTGGGCAGAAGAAATCTGGAAAGAGGAATTGTAAGGCCGGGTCGAAGAAAGATGGAAAAGGTGATTGTAAAGGGTGCAGGGGGAGAAGACGGCTGGAAAAAGGTCCTTTTCCAGCTTCTCCCTCTCCCAACAGTCTGAGAAGGGCAATGTGGCAGGCAGCACCTCTGGAGAGAAGGAATGGTTGACGATTCGGGTCGAGACCTTTTATTCAGCCTGAGAGTCAGTCTGAAGAAGGGTCTCGACCTGAAATGTTACCCATTCCTTCTCTCCAGAGATGCTGCCTGACCCGCTGAGTTACTCCAGTTTTTTGTGTCTATCTTTGGTGTAAACCAGCATCTGCAGTGCCTTCATACGCATTTAGTCCGAAGAAAGGTCTCAACCCAAAATGTCATCCATCCATATTCTTCAGAGATGCTGTCTGACTCGCTGACTTACTCCAAGACCTTGTGTCCTATTCCAAAGAGCACTATCCTCCTTTCCTAGTCTAACCGAGGAGCTGAAGCCCCAGATTGTTGGAACCATAAATCACCCCTATTCCAATTGCAGATACCATTGTTTATTTTTTGAGTATGTGTGTATATATTGTGTGTATATATGTGTGTGTATACATGTGTGTGTGTGTGTGTATATATATATATATATATATATATATATATATGTGTATGTGTACTTGTATGTGTATATATACACACTGAACTTTGTTTACTCTCTCGTTTATCATATTGTTTACAGTGCACTGTTTACATATTCTGTTGTGCTGCAACAAGAATGTCATTGTTCTATCTGGGACATATAACAGTAAAATACTCCTGACTCTTGATAGACGCAAAAAGCTGGAGTAACTCAGCACGTCAGGCAGCATCTCTGGAGAAAAGGAATGGGTGACGTTTCAGGTCGAGACCCTTCTGCAGTCTTAAGACCCAAAACGTCACCTATTCCTTTTCTCCAGAGATGCTGCCGGACTTTGCTGGCTTGCACTTTACCTTGCACGAAACCTTATTCCCTTATCATGTTCACTGTAAATGGGTTAACGCGCAACAAAAAGCTTTTCACTGTACCTCGGTACACGTGACAATAAACTAAACTGACCCGCTGAGTTACTCCAGCTTTTTGTGTCTATCTTCGGTTTAAAGGGGTGATAGGTGAGAAGGCAGGAGAATGTGGTTAGGAGGGAAGAGATTGATCAGCCGTGATTGAATGGCGGAGTAGAATTGATGGGCTGAACGGCCTAATTATTCTCCTATCACTTATGAAGTTATGAACTGCATGGGGTGGCATGGTGGCACAGCTGTTGGAGGTTACTGCCTCACAGCGCAAGAGACCCAGGTTCGATCCTGACTCCGGCTGCTACCTGTATGGAGTCTGTACATTCTCCCCCGTGGGCTTTCTCCAGCATCTGCAGTTCCTATAGAGACGTATAAAATCATAAAAGGATTAGACAAGCTAGACGCAGGAAAGATGTTCCCAATGTTGGGGGAGTTCAGAACCAGGGGACACAGTCTAAGAATAAAGGGAAGGCCATTTAAAACTGAGATGAGAAGAAACCTTTTCACCCAGAGAGTTGTGAATTTGTGGAATTCTCTACCACAGAAGGCAGCGGAGGCCGATTCACTGGATGAATTTAAAAGAGAGTTAGATAGAGCTTTATGGGCCAGCGGAATCAAGGGATATGGGGAGAAGGCAGGCACGGGTTACTGATTGTGGATGATCAGCCACGATCACAATGAATGGCAGTGCTGGCCTCCTGCACCTATTTTCTATGTTTCCTTCCAACACCTCTTCCAATTGCCCTTGACCCAAGACCATGTTCCCAATGTTGGGGGAGTCCAGAACAAGGGGCCACAATTTAAGAATTAGGGGTTGGCCATTTAGAACTTTTTCAGTCAGAGAGTTGTGAATCTGTGGAATTCTCTGCCTCAGAAGGCAGTGGAGGCCAATTCTCTGAATGCATTCAAGAGAGAGCTGGATAGAGCTCTTAAGGATAGCGGAGTCAGGGAGTATGGGGAGAAGGCAGGAACGGGGTACTGATTGAGAATGATCAGCCATGATCACATTGAATGGCGGTGCTGGCTCGAAGGGCCGAATGGCCTACTCCTGCACCTATTGTCTATTGTCATGGATGGAGCTCAATGGGAGAGCAGGCGAGCAGCTGATTGGTCGAGCCCCTCCCCCACTGAGCCCGCCCCTTTGGGAGGACGGCGCCGTGCATGTCGGGATCGTGGAGGACCAGGCCGTCCGTCCATCCGTTGGCGCCATCACCCGCAGTCGAATATCGGCGGACTAAACCCCTCCCACGCTCCTGTTTTTTTCCTCCCTCCCCCCCCCCCATTCGAGAGGGGCGAAGATGAAAGAAGGACAAAGGATGCCGAGCGTTTGGAGCGGGATAAGCGCGGGGGCTCGGCGGCTCCAGGTTGCCCGGACTCGGAGAGCCCGTGAGGTGAGGTGAGACCAGGAGGCGGCTCCGGGAATGTTCCAGAAGGTAGAGGACGGGAGGGAATGAATGTGGCTGTAGTGAGGGGGTGGTTGGGGTTCCTGTTTCCGACGGGTGGCGGCGGCGGGGTCGCGACGGTGGGGACCGGCTAGGCCTCGCCGGGCAAACACTGGCCGCTGCGCACGCGCGGCCGGCGTAATCTGTCTGACTAATGGGATCCGGATCTAGGACGCCTCCACCTCCACCCCCCATACACCACACCTCCCACCTCCACCCCCCTACCCTCCCACACCCTACCCCCCACCACACGCACCCCCATACCCCCCTCACCCAACCAACCCAACCCCCCCACCACACCCCCAAACCCCCCTCACTTCACCCCCATACCCCCCCTCACTTCACCCCCATACCCCCTCACTTCACCCACCCCACCCCCCTCACCTCCATCCCCCCTCACCTCCATCCCCCCTCCCTCATCTCACCTCCTCCACCCCCATCCCCCATTCCCACCCCCATCCCCCATTCCCACCCCCCAAGCTAAGAGTGTTGTTCAATTGTCACAGGTAGCACCCACACAACAGTGAAGCTTAGTAGCAACAACGGTGTTGTTCAATTGTCACAGGTAGCACCCACACAACAGTGAAGTTTAGCAGACACATGAGTGTTTAATTGTGACAGGTAGCACCCACACAACAGTGAAGCTTAGCAGACACACTAGTATTTAATTGTGACAGGTAGCACCCTCACAACAGTGAAGCTTAGTAGCAACAAGAGTGTTGTTCAATTGTCACAGGTAGCACCCACACAACAGTGAAGCTTAGTAGACACATGAGTGTTTAATTGTCACAGGTAGCACCCACACAACAGTGAAGCTTAGCAGACACATGAGTGTTTAATTGTGACGGGTAGCATCCACACAACAGTGAAACTTAGTAGGAACGAGAGTGTTCAATTGCCACAGGTAGCACCCACACAACAGTGAAGCTTAGCAGACACATGAGTGTTTAATTATGACAGGTAGCACCCACACAACAATGAAGCTTAGTAGGAACATGAGTGTTCAATTGTGACAGGTAGCACCGACACAACAGTGAAGCTTAGTAGCAACAAGAGTGTTGTTCAATTGTCATGGGTTGCACGCACACAACAGTGGACCTTAGTAGCACCAAGAGTGTTTAATTGTCACAGGTAGCACCCACACAACAGTGGACCTTAGTATCACCAAGAGTGTTCAATTGTCACAGGTAGCACTCACATAACAGTGCTTAGTAGGAACGAGAGTGTTCAATTGCCACAGGTAGCACCCACACAATAGTGAAGCGTAGTAGGAACAAAAGTGTTCATTTGCCACAGGTAGCACCCACTAGCAGGGAACCTCCTTGCCTGAGATCTTCTGTTGGTGGCATGATTTGTTTGGCCTCTCTTCCAGTTTTTATTCAATAGACAATAGACAAAAGGTGCAGGAGTAGGCCATTCGGCCCTTTGAGCCAGCACCGTCATTTAATGTGATTATGGCTGATCATTCACAATCAGTACCCCGTTCCTGCCTTCTCCCTATAACCCCTGACTCCACTGTCTTTAAGAGCTCTATCTAGCTCTCTCTTGAAAGCATCCAGAGAATTGGCCTCCACTGCATTCTGAGGCAGAGAATTCCACAGATTTACAACTCTCTGACTGAAAAAGTTTTTCTCATTTCTGTTCTAAATGGCCTACCCCTTATTCTTAAACTGTGGCCCCTGAATCTGGACTCCCCCAAAATTGGGAACATGTTTCCTGCCTCTAACGTGTCCAATCCCTTAATAATCTTATATGTTTCAATAAGATCCCCACTCAGCCTTCTATATTCCAGCGTATACAAGCCTAATCGCTCCAGTCTTTCAACATATGACAGCTCCACCATTCCGGGAATTAACCTAGTGAACCTAAGCTGCCTGACCTCAATAGCAAGAATATCCTTCCTCAAATTTGGAGACCAAAACTGCACACAGTACTCCAGGTGTGGTCTCACTAGGGCCCTGTACAACTGCAGAAGGACCTCTTTGCTCCTATACTCAACTCCTCTTGTCATAAAGGCCAACATGCCATTAGCTTTCTTCACTGCCTGCTGTACCTGCATGCTAACTTTAAGTGACTGATGAACAAGGACACCCATATCTCTTTGTACTTCCCCATTTCCTAGGGACACCATACAGATAATAATCTGCCTTCCTGTTCTTACCACCAAAGTGGATAACCACACATTTATCCACATTAAACTGCATCTGCCCACTCACACAACCTGTCCAAGTCACCCTGCATCCTCATAGCATTCTCACAGTTCACACTGCCACCCAGCTTTGTGTCATCCGCAAATTTGCTAATGTTACTTTTAATCCCTTCATATCATATCATATCATATCATATCATATATATACAGCCGGAAACAGGCCTTTTCGGCCCACCAAGTCCGTGCCGCCCAGCGATCCCCGTACATTAACACTATCCTACACCCACTAGGGACAATTTTTACATTTACCCAGCCAATTAACCTACATACCTGTACGTCTTTGGAGTGTGGGAGGAAACCGAAGATCTTGGAGAAAACCCACGCAGGTCACGGGGAGAACGTACAAACTCCTTACAGTGCAGCACCCGTAGTCAGGATTGAACCTGAGTCTCCGGCGCTGCATTCGCTGTAAAGCAGCAACTCTACCGCTGCGCTAATTCAATAATGTATATTGTAAATAGCTGTGGCCCCAGCTCCGAGTCTTGCGGTACCCTACTGGTCACTACCTGCCATTCTGAAAGGGACCCGTTAATCCCTACTCTGTTTCCTGTCTGCCAACCAATTTTCTATCCATGTCAGCTCCCTACCCCCAATACCATGTGCTCTAATCTTGCCCACTAATCTTCTTTTATAATTGACTCCAGCATCTTCCCCACCACTGATGTCAGGCTAACTGGTCTATAATTTCCCGTTTTCTCTCTCCCTCCTTTCTTAAAACGCTTTCCTATTAGGAACAAAACTTCCCGTAGAAGTTCATAGCTGAGGTTAATCTTGTGTAGTGTTTAATAACCTGATGGTTGTTGAGAAGAAGCTGTTCTTGAACCTGGTGGTTAAGTCTGAAGAAGGGTTTGGATGAGGGGATTGAAGGCTTTGTGGATTTGGATGAACGGATTGAAGGGTTTGTGGCCAAGTTTGCAGATGATACGAAAATAGGCAGAGGGCAGGTGGTGTAGAGAAAGCAGGGACTCTGCAGAAGAACTTGGACAGATTGGGAGAGTGGGCAGAGAAGTGGCAGATGGAATATATTGTAGCAAAGTGTGGAGTCATGCATTTTGGTAGCAGGAATAAAGGCATAGACTATTTTCTAAATGGAGGGAGAATCCAGAAATCGGAGGTGCAAAGGGACTTTGCTGGTGCAGGATTCCCAGAAAGTTAATTTACAAGTCGAATTGGTAGTGAAGAAAACCAGCGCATATGTCAATAGACAATAGGTGCAGGAGCAGGCCGTTCGGCCCTTTGAGCCAGCACCGCTATTCAAAGTGATCATGGCTGATCATTCTCAATCAGTACCCCGTTCCTGCCTTCTCCCCTACCCCCTGTCTCCGCTGTCCTTAAGAGCACCTATTTTCTATGTTAGAACTAGAGGTCATAGCCTCAGAGGTAAAGGACATTCCTTTTGGAAGGGAATTAGGAATTTCTTTAGTCAAAGGGTGGTGAATCTATAGAATTCTTTCTCCAAAAAGGCTGTGGAGGCTGTCAATGGATATTTTTAAGGCAAGAGTTAGATAGATTCTTGATTAGTATGGGTGTCAGGGGTTATAGGGAGAAGGCAGGAGAATGGGGTTAGGAGGGAAAGATAGATCAGCCATGATTGAATGGCGGAGTAGACTTGATGGGCCAAGTGACCTAATTCTGCTCTTATCATTTACGACCTGATGAGCTTACGGTGTTGTCCCGTAACATCACCCATTCCTTTTCTCCAGAGATGCTGTCTGACCTGCTGAGCTACTCCAGCTTTTTGTATCTATCTTCGATTTAAACTAGCATCTGCAGTCCCTTCCTACACGGTTAAGTCAACAGTGTTTGATTGTCATATGTATCGACAAAGGAATAATGAAATTCTTACTTGCAGCAGTATAATAGGGCTCTAAATGTAATACAGATAGATAATATGTAAGAATATGCATTCAAGAGAGAGAGAGATAGAGCTCTTATGGATAGCGGAGTCAGGGGGTATGGGGAGAAGGCAGGAACGGGGTAATGATTGAGAATGATCAGCCATGATCACATTGAATGGCGGTGCTGACTCGAAGGGCCGAATGGCCTCCTCCTGCACCTATTGTCTATTGTCTATTGAAACAAAAAAAATCAATCAAATTATAACCCCAATGATAGTGTAAAAAAATTCAAATCCTTATTACATCCAAAGACAGCCCAGAGTATATAGTTGACATTAGTGTTTGTTGTCAAAATGCTGGAGTAACTCAGCAGGTCAGGCAGCATCTCAGGGGAGAAGGAATGGGCGACGTTTCGGGTCGAGACCCTTCTTCAGTCTGAAGAAGGGTCTCGACCCAAAACGTCGCCCATTCCTTCTCTCCTGAGATGCTGCCTGACCTGCGGAGTTACTCCAGCATTTTGTGAATAAATACCTTCGATTTGTACCAGCATCTGCAGTTATCTTCTTATACTTAGTGTTTGTTGTGTTCAAGAGCCTGATGGTTGTTCGGAGAAACCAACAACTTGAACCAGGTTGTCACGGTTTTTAGACTCCTGTACCTTCCTCCCAGTGGAAGGATAAAGGGTTTTTAGAGCATGGCCAGGGTAGTATGGGTCTTTGATACTGGCTGCTTTGTCAAGGCAGGGTCTCCAACAAATCCCTTTGATTAGTACATGTTTACATAGCAGTTATAGACGTACAGCACAGAAACTGGCCCTTTGGCCCACTTTCTCCACATCAATCAAACTAACAGACCCATTTGGCCAATAACCCGCTCAACCATTACTATCCATATCTCCAGCCAAATGTCTTTTAAAAGTCGAAGATGTATCCGCTTCTGTAGCTTCTCTTGGCAGCTAATTCCAGTTTTATTCTGCACTGCACAGATAGTGAGCAGATTCAGCAGATAGTGAGCACACTGTAGTGAGCAGTTTCAGATCAGTCTATAGTGAGCAAATTTCAGGAAATCCTCAAGTATAGAAACATGGTTTTTAAATAAATCTTAAACTCACAATCTCAGTTTTAGAACAACTTTAAATTTCCAGACAGGTTTTAAGCAGTGAACTGGCTTCTCAAATTGCTGCAAACCGTGTTGTGAAGAGACTCCCACAGTGCTATTAGACAAGCTTCCAGGTTTTAAACAGTGGGCAAAGAAAGAGTGGTGATATATTCAACTCTGTTGGATGAAGTGATAGAGTGCAATTGATGTAATTCTCACATGCCTGGCACTCGTGTTCATCCAGGTGCTATGAACATTACTTTGCAAAGTAAAAAGTACAGTGGGAAATTTGATAGGCATTTTTTGTGTTGTAATATTGCATTTATTGATTATTGATTAGTATGGGTGTGAGGGGTTGTGGGGAGAAGGCAGGAGAATGGGGTTGTGAGGGAAAGATTGAACAGCCATGATTGAATGGCGGAGTAGACTTGATGGGTCGAGACCTAATTCTGCTCCTATCACTTATGAACTTATTTATCGTGTCTTAGTTCCATTTTTTCTCCAGATTCAGCCTCTGTCAGATAAGATGCAATAGTGCTGTTGGTATTTGTGTTATGAACTTTATGAAACCGGTGTGCAACATTTATTGGCGCATCATTTGTTTTACTGAAATAATTGTAACACTGAGGGAGAGTTTTATTGTTACGGTGATTGTCTGAGATGATTTGCAATTGCTCCTTCACATGTGAAAATGCATCAGAAAAACAGATTCATGCAATTTTACGCAAAAAGGTGATGTTTGCTATTATTTAATTCTTATAATTCCTATAGATACTTCTATTTCAAATGTTATGTGGCAGAGTAATTAAAACTCACTCTTTCCCCTTTAGTTGCAGAGTTAGGCCAACCCTGTAGGACGTCACCCATCGCTATGCCTGCTGTTTGGCCGACTCTTCTGGATCTCAGCAGGGATGAGTGCAAGAGAATACTCCGAAAGCTTGGTAGTCAAGTTTACTGTTTTGTTTTCATATTCATGTGGAATCTTCAGAGATACTTAGAAAAGTACGTCAGAGAAACAGGCCCTACACTGCCAGTGCTGAAGATGATGCCAAAATAATCTAATCTGATCTGCCTGCACATGATCACAGAACATTATTGGGGGAGGGGGGGGGGGTGCTTAGAGTAAAGAAGACACAAATGCTGGAGTAACTCAGTGGGTCCGGCAGCATCCCTGTAGAACATGGATAGCTGACGTTTCGGGCCCGGACCTTTCTCCATGTTCTCAAGGGATGCTGCCTTTCCTACTGAGTTACTCCAGCACTTTATGTCTTTTTCTGTAAACCGTCATCTGCGGTTCCGTTTTTACATGGGGACATAGTTATGTGTTGCAATCAGCCTTGCTATCCCTGGGTTAGCAAGAAAAGGAAAATAAATGTAGACAGTGTTCCTATTTTGATTGGGTTTCCATTGATTTTCATTGATTAATCTGTTTAGATATTAAATAAATGCCTCTGGCTTTGATATCTATTGTATTTAAATAGTCCGGTGTTTCCTATTGAGGATAGGGCTTGAACAAAGATTAAAATAGTCACCAGAGGGATGGGCTAGGGAGGGAATTAAGAAAGTTGATTGGAGTAGTGAATTGGGGAGACAAGGCACTGCAGATGCTGGTTTACAACAAACAAAAAAAGACACACAGGTGCTGGAGTAACTCAGCGGGGCAGGCAGCGTCTCTGGAGAACGTGGACAGGTAACGTTTTGGGTTGGTACCCTTGTGGTAGGGGGGAATAAAGTTGGAAGAGAGGGGGCAGGACAAAGCCTGCCAAGTGATAGGTGGATAGACACAAAAGGGCTGGAGTAACTCAACGGATCAGGCAGCATCTCATTTAGAACAAACGAATGAAAGATATGTAAAAAGTAACGATGATCAAGGAAGGGTGGAGCCCACAATGGTTCATTGCTGGCTGTGGGCTAGATGATAACGAGTTATACAGACACAAACTCAACAGGACGATAATGAAACTCGTACGAAGACTTGGGTGGGTGAGGGACAGAGAGAGAAGGGTCATTTGAAGTTAGAGAAATCAATATACCAATTCGGTTGTAAGCTGCCCAAGTGAAATATGAGGTGCTGTTCCTCGGCTCCACCATTCCTTGATCATCTATACCTTTTGCATATCTTACATTCTTTTGTTCTATATCTCTCCATATCACCGTCCATATCAATCGTTTCCCTTTCCCCTGACTCCTAGTCTGAAGAAGGGTCTCGATCCACCGGAAAATTTCCACCAGGTGGCGCTGACAATGACTGTCTTGTCAACAGTCTGTCTTTTCCTTTGTGTTTTAATTGCATGTATTAAATGTATGATTTTAGTGTTCTTTTGTTTGTTTTATGTGGGGGTTGGGGGAAACTTTTTCTAATCTATTTAACTCGACGAAGATGCAATTTTTTTTCCCGTAAAGTATCTCTGTCGTTGGTGCGTATGAAAATTGTTGGTGCGCCTGTATTTAAATGAAAAATCAGAAATATGGTTGGAAGATAATCCTTTGGAAAAGACAATATAACAATATACATTTTCTTGGATGGACAGTAAGTGCGTAGATTACAAATATGATTTTCCTTTTCCTCTTTTTCTAGAACTCGAAGCTTATGCTGGTGCTATCAGTGCACTCCGTGCACAAGGTGACCTTACAAAGGAAAAGAAGGATCTGCTTGGAGAATTGGCCAAAGTTCTTAGGTAAATTATATCAAAAGAAAATATTTAAGTTCTGTGTTCTCAATTTGTGTACCTTTTTACAGATCCTATCCCCAGTCTTATTTGTTTAGTTTAGTTCAATATTGCCACATATACAGTGGAGAAACGTTTGTCTTCATGTTATCCAGTCAAAGAAAAGACCATCACTGAACACAATCAAGCTGTCCATAGTGCACAGAGAAAGGATACAGCATTTATTGCAAGATAAAGTCCAATTAAAGATAGTTCAAAGGTCTCCAATGGAGTAAATAAGAGGTCAGGACCACACTCTAGCTAACGAGAGGACCGTTCAGTTACCTGATAACAGCTGGAAAGAAACTGTTCCTCAATCTGGATGTGTGCATTTTCACACTTCTGTACTTCTTGCCTGATGGGAGAGGGGAGAAGACGGAGTAACTGTGTTAGACTAGTCCATGATTATCCTGGCGGATTTGCCGGATTTTCTTTTGTTTGTCTCCGACACATTGGCCAAGTATGCATATACAAGGAATGTGCCTTGGTGCTCCGCTCACAAATGACAACACAAACATACAGTTAACAATTAAGAATAAAGCATAACCACATCAAAACAATAAGGATTCAACATTACGGTCTAAACATGTGGGTGAAAATAAACCAGAGCAAAAAAGAGACTACAGACTTTGGTTATTGAGTAGAACTATCACTCGTGGAAAAAAGCTGTTTTTATGTCTGGCTGTGGCTGCTTTGACAGTCCGGAGTCGCCTTCCAGAGGGAAGTGCTTCGAAGAGTTTGTGGCCAGGGTGAGAGGGGTCAGAGATGATCTTGCCCGCTCGCTTCCTGGCCCTTGCAGTGTACAGTTCGTCAATGGGGGGAAGGTTGCAGCCAACAACCTTCTCAGCTGTGCGAACGATCTGTTGCAACCTCCGGATGTCGTGCTTGGTGGCTGAGCCAAACCAGATCATGATGGGGAAGGTGAGGACGGACTCGATAGCAGTATAGAATTGGACCATCATTGCCTGTGGCAGATTGTGTTTCTTCAGTTGCCGCAGGAAGTACATACTCTGTCGGGCCTTTTTGACTGTGGAGTAGATGGTGGCCCCCCATTTAAGGTCCCTGGAGATGATGGTTCCAAGGAACTTAAATGACTCCACAGATGTGACTATGGTGTTGTTGATGGTGAGTGGGGGGAGGGGAGGGGGATCTCTTCGAAAGTCTACAATTAATTCCACTGTCTTGAGAGCATTGAGCTCCAAACTTGGAGTCCCAACACGAAATGACACTTATCCATTTTCTCCAGAGATGCTGCCTGCCCCCCGGGTTACTCCAACTTTTTGTGTCTATGTTCAGAATCAAAAGTAGTGTCAGCAAAAGGGTATTTGTGCAGTAAATGTTTTGGATCTGGAATACACTTTTGATGGGGATGTTGTCTGTTGAAAAGAGGGCCAAGATAATACTTGAAAGGGGAAAAAATCTAAATCGGTGAGAACATGTATTGTCTTTAATGCAGAACTTCCCAAGTCGTTTCCAATGAGCATTATTAATTAAATTTGGGAAACCAAAGGAAGAATGTATTGCGGGGTGATTTATGGGAGGTGGAAATATGGAAAATGCCCTTTTTTCCCACCCCTGTCTGTAATTGGAGATCACCAAAGCTTGTTTGCCAATAGCTGGAGGCGATGGATAGAATTGAGAAAAAAAATGAAGATTTAAAAATAATGGTACTGCGTGACCAGATGCCAATATTCTCAGTTAGAATGGGGGGAAATAAATTCTGAATTCTTTCCGAAATCTTTTTTTCAAGAGATGTAGAGTCCCTTGCTCCAAGTAGGGAATCAAGAATCAGAAGACAAGTTTAAGGTGAGGGGGGGGAACGATTTTAATAGGAACCTGAGGGGTAACTTTTTCACACAAGGTGGTGGATGTATGGAATTAGCTGCCTGGGGTGGTAGTTGAGGCAGGTACTATCGTAACATTTCGACAGGTACATGAATTGGACAGGTTTAGAGGGATATATATATATATATATATATATATATGCAGGCAGGTAGGACTATAGTGTAGGTCGGTGTGGGCATGTTAGGCTGAAGGGCCTGTTTCCATGCTGTAAGACGATGACTAGAATTAATAAAAGGGTAGAAGACTACTAATTGACAAAGGGTGAAAGAAGTTTCACAGAGAAGCACTGGAATGGTCAATACCACCTCAATTTCAGGGAAAGTTGATGATTTTTCTTTCCCCTGCAACAGCATTTCGACAGAACGCCATCGTGCTGAAGTTCGAAGGGCCGTTAACGATGAAAGGCTGATGACTATTGCACATCAGTAAGTTTATCTGCAAAATTCAAACTTGTTTTCTGAAGAATTTACTTACCTTTTTTGCTTGGGTTGTATTCTTCAATACTTCGGTTTCCCAGTAGGGTCTTTCTTCATCGGAAGTTACCTAGTGTTCAGCACAGATATAATGGGCCACAGAGCCTGTTCCTGCATTCCACTAATCTATGTTCTATGTTTTTAATGCGTAGTATCATCACCTTGTTTACAGTGGGAACTGCAAATTAAGACACATTTAGTATTGAATCTTGCAGTTATTCCAACACATGTGCTGGATGCTTTTTGTAGCCATCCAGTTTAGATCATATTTTCCATGTGTGAAATTTGGCTGAATGCAATTGCGTTTTTATTTGACAGGAACTTACAAGTTCTACATGTATCAAGTAAGTCTAGACAGTGAATATTGATTGGATTTGAGAGAATTCTTGTGGGGAGGGAGTGATTATAATTGATCCTATTTGTATACACTCCATTATCCAGAAAAGGCTCCTACACTGTCTCCTGTACAGAGATAAATCCGATTACCATCGTTAATATTTCAGGGTGAAGACCTTTCATCACACATACAGTGCTATTATGTTATTGTCCTATTGACAAAGGATTTTAAACCTGGAAAGTTATCTCTGTCTAAAGAAGGGTTCTGACCAGAAACATCACCTATTATTTTTCTCCAGAGATGATGCCTGACCTGCGGAGTTACTCCAGCATTTTGTGTCTTAAACCAGCACCTGCAGTTCCTTTCTTCACAAGTTAACTCCATTTCTGTTCCCACAGATGTTGCCTTACTTGCTGAGCGATTGCAGCATTTTCTGCTTTAATTCCCATTTCTGTGCGTGTCCATTCCCTCAGTGCCTGAGAAGCTAGTAATCCTTGTATCAATGTAGTAGGAAAGAAAACGGCAGATGCTGGTTTAAATCGAAGGTAGACACACAATGCTGGAGTAACTCAGTGGGTCAGGCAGCATCTCTGGAGAGAAGGAATGGGTGACGTTTTGGGTCGAGACCCTTCTTCAGACTGAAGAAGGGTCTCTACCCGATACGTCACCCATTCCTTCTGGCCTGCTGAGTTACTCCAGCATTTTGTGCCTACCTAATCCTTGTATCAACGTAGATTGAGTATCCACAGCCCTCTGGAGAATTCTGAACATTTAGATGTAGCTTTCTTCATTGAAGTTAACAACTCGCTCTTTCTGGATGTGTTGCTTCATTGTAGCATACGGAGTTTGGCTTTAGGGATGTAAACCTCTCCCAGGTGTTTGCTTTTGAATACTCAGATGTGCAAGAAATAGAGGGATATGGATTACATGCAGGCCAAAGGATTGTGTCTGAAGAAGGGTCTCGACCCGAAACCCATTTCTTCTCTCTAGAGATGCTGCCTGTCCCGCTGAGTTACTCCAGCTTTTTGTGTCTATCTTCAGTTTAATTTGGCATCATGTTTGGCACAGACGTCGTGGGCCAAAGGGCTTCTTCCTGTGCTGTATTGTTCCATGAAATGCGCTCCTCTATGATGGCATAGACAGGAAAAAGAAACAAGCTTTGCGTTGCATTTTACATCCCAGATGCTTCCACATATTTCAAGTTATGCAGATCTCACACAGTTGCTTGTATGATTGCTAATTCAGGTTTTCGTTTAGTTTTTAGTTTAGAGATACAGTGCGGAAACAGTCCCTTCGGCCCACCGTGTCCGCGCCGACCAGCGATCCCCGCACATTAACACTACAACACGACCCTACACACACTAAGGACAATTTTACATTCATACCAAGCCAATTAATCTACAAACCTGTACGTCTTTGGAGTGTGGGAGGAAACCAAAGATCTTGGAGAAAACCCACGTGGTCACGGGGAGAATGTGCAAATTACATACAAGCACCCGTAGTCAGGATCGATCCCGGGTGTCTGGCGCTGTAAACATGGAAACAGAAAATAGGTGCAGGAGTGCACCATTCAGCCATTCGAGCCAGCACCGCCATTCAATGATCATGGCTGATCATCCAGAATCAGGACCCCGTTCCTGCGTTCTCCCCATATCCCTTGATTCCGTTAGCCCTAAGAGCTATATCCAACCTTCTCTTGAATACATCCAGTGAATTGACCTTCATTGTCTTCTGTGGCAGAGAATTCTACAGATTCACAACTCTAGGTGAAAAAGTTTTTCCTCAGCTCAGTGCTAAATGGCCTACCCCTTATTCTTAAACTGTGATCCCTGGTTCTGGACTCTCCCAACATTGGGAACTTTTATCCTGCTTCTAGCCTGTCCAATAACCTTATATGTTTCTGAAAGATCCCCTTTCATCCTTCGAAATTCCAGTGAATATAAGCCCAGTCAATCCATTCGATCATCATATGCCAGTCCTGACATCCTGGGAATTAACCTGGTGAACCAATGCTGCACTCCCTCAATAGCACGAATGTCCTTCCTCAAACTAGGAGACCAAAACTGCACACAATACTTCCGGTGCGATCTCACCAGGGCCTGGACATCTGTACAACTGCAGTAGGATCTCCTAGCTCCTATACTCAAATCCTCTCACTACGAAGGCTATACCTGCTTTAAGGCAATAGCTCTACCACTATGCCACCGTGAAGCCCTAATTAAGGTGACTAGGTGCAATTATGGAAACGATTCTCCAGAGTCTGTCCATGCAGTAAAATCAAGTGATGCAAGATTCAAGCTTTAAAGTAAGAGTACATTACATTCTCCTCTCTTTTGGCTTCATTTTTCCATGTCGTCATATTATGTGTTCGCTGCTCATGCAGAAGAAATGTTAAGCTGGCAAGAATCCTCTTGTTCGGTTCCAACAGTAAAGTTTGAGAAGCAGGTGACTGAATTTCTGAAGTTTCAGAGGTAAACACTTCAGAATACCATAATAGATAAATGATTTGAGGGCCACTGTACTGGTTTCTTGCCTGATGCAAAACTTCTGAAATATACTCTTACTTCTATGCACAGATTTGGTCAGTTTGTCTTATCTGCTTCAGGGCCCTTCTTACCGTCTGTGTTAATTTTTCTGCCCAGTGCCAGCTTTTGCTCCTTAGAACATAGTTCTGTGTTGTGCCATTTCTATGTTGTGCCAACAAGGTTCTGTGATGTGCCATTTCATAATTGTTTTTGTGCTTTGGTCTTTTGTGTTTTATTTTCCATTCATTTGTTTTGAAAAAGTTCAAATCATAGTTGGAAGGTGTGTGTGAGAGATGGGATGTACTGATGAGAAAATGAAGGTTAATTAGGGCACCTTTACAACTAATCTCATTTTGATAAATTTTATGTTGGGGGGGGACTTTTCTTGTTAAACTTTTCTTGATGGAGTGCAATTGCAAATAAAAATATTTTGCATACTGTGATGAGGAACTAAAAGCATTGCAGATATGAAGAAGAGATAATTACGAGCTTGACATAAACTTTGTTATGAAGTATTAAATTGTCCAAGAATGTCAATCAGGTGGTTATTTAAATTTGCTTTTGATGATCAACATTTCTAAGTTGTATAAAAAACAAAGTTGTTGTTTGCATTGAATTACATTGTTACATTGTAATACACAATTACATTGTGTATGCATTATGCTTGCAGCATGTCTGGGCCAAACAGCTCAGCTGAATGGTCCATTGAAGGTCGTCGACTTGTCCCCCTTATGCCCAGGCTGGTTCCTCAGACAGCATTCACAGTGACAGCGAACGCAGTGGCTAATGTAGCAGCCCTCCATAATGCCACTCTTCCATCACCAGCTGAAACTGGTAACAAAGAAGGTGAGCTTCTTCTGTTGAGCCCCGGCTGGTCACTTTAATGTAATTCATTTTTAAAACTAAGAAACAGCCTGCCTTTGAAAGAGGAGGGTATCCAAAATGATGTAGTTGAATGCGATACTGACAGGTGCTGAAGGAATTCTAATCAAGCTCAAATTGATGCAGTGTTGCAGTAAAGCCATAGACTGTACAGCCAGGAAGCAGGGTCTTCGGCCGAACTCGTACACGCCGACCGAGTTGATGAACCGAGCTAGTTCCACTTCCCTCCCTCCACCTGGCCCACATCCCTCCAACCTTTTGCATGCATGCACCTGTTCAAGTGTTTCTCAACCTTCTGATTCTTACTTACTAGCCAATTCTGATTCCATTTGTTTAGCTCGCCCCAGATGCCATGTGATCAAACCTTCCAAACCAGCGTACCATGTGGCACCTGGTCAGAGGCCTTGCTAACCCTCATGTGGACCATACCTACTGAACTACCCTCATCAATCTTCTTGGTCATCTCTTCAAATATAATCTCAAATCAGTTGGGGAGGCAAGATTTCCCAGGCTCAAAGTCATGCTGACTAGCTATCATCAGTCCTTGCCTTTCTAAATGCATGAAGTTCCTATTTCTCAATACAAACTCCATCCTCTCTTACCTTCTCCTCTATGCCTCCTGTAGCATTTGTACCCTAATCATTAAGCTGCCAGTTCTGTCTCTCAGTCATGTTTCTGTAAGCGCTATAATATCCCAGTTCCATGTTCATAACTACGCCTTGAGTTCATCTGCTTTACCAGTCAGGCCTCTTGTATTGAAATAAATACAGTCTAAACCATTAGATTTCCCTGCCGTGCTCTTGTCTGTCCTGCTTGTTAAACTTGTTTTCCTCTCCATTGCCTCAACCTTCTATCTACCTCGCTACTGCTATGGGTCTCAACCTCTGACCAGACGAGTAGCTCTCGCGAATCTCCCTGCTAAGGTATTATCCCCCTCCAGTTCAGGTGCAATCCCTCCCTCTTGTACACATTACCTCTGCTCTAGAAGAGATCCCCATGATCCAAAAACCTGAACTTCCCACCTCATCGTTTTTCTTGTTGATAAAAGACTTACTGTTTTGCTTCTTAACTCGGGTATCATGATCAAATGAATTGTATTCATTTTAGATCTGCCTACTTCCAATTTCTATTAAGCTTAAAAGCAAATTAACTGGATTTGGTTGTATTTAACAAATAGCAAAGTTCAATCAGCCATCAGCAAAGAGCTACTCATTAAATGTTAGACATGGCTACATCCTTTAATTGCAGAAGTTTTGCATTGACTGTTTGCAGAAGCATGCCCCAAACTTTGCTGCCTTTAAATCTGCCAAGTTTTTTTTCAGTTGTTCTGAATGTCTTTGACATTTAATAGAAACTTAAACATTGTCAAAGATAGAATAAACTAAAATGCTCTACAAGTAAAATAATAATCTAGAGTTGCAGAATCATACAGCACGGAAACAGGCCCTTTAGCCCAACTCGTCCATGTCGACCAATATGCCCCATCTAAGCTAGTTCCACTTGATCCATATCCCACTAAACCTTTCCTGACCACCCATCTTAAAGCAACAGCCACGAAAATACACCATCGCCTCTACTTCCTTAGGAGGCTTAGGAGGTTCGGCATGTCCCCTATAACTCTCACCAACTTCTACTGGTGCACCATAGAAAGCATTTTATCAGGATGCATCACAGCTTGGTTTGGGAACAGCTCCATCCAACACCACAAGAAATTGCAGCGCATTGTGGACGCAGCTCAGACCATCACACAAACCAACCTTTCCATTGACTCATAACATCATAAGGTCATAAGGAATAGGGGCAGAATTAGGCCATTTGGCCCATCAAGTCTACTACACCATTCAATCATGGCTGATCGATCCCTCCCTCCTAACCCCATTATCCTGCCTTCTCCCCATTACCTCTGACACTCGTACTAGAATCTATTTAACTGCCGTAAAAATATCCACTGACTTGGCCTCCAAAGCCTTCTGTGGCAAAGAATTCCATAGATTCACTACCCTCTGACTAAAGAAATTTCTCCTTATCGCCTTCCTAAAAAAATGGCCTTTAATTCTGAGACTATGACCTCTAGTCCTAGACTCTCTCACTAGTGGAAACATCCTCTCCACATCCACTCTATCCAAGCCTTTCACTATTCTGCATGTTTCAATGAGATCCCCCCTCATTCTTTTAAACTCCAGCGAGTACAGGCCCACTGTCAACAAACGCACATCAGAGGTTAACCTACTCATTCCTGGGATCATTCTTATAAACCTCCTCTGGACCCTCTCCAGAGCCAGCACATCCTTCCTTGGATATGGTGCCCAAAACTGCTCACAATATTGCAAATGCGGCCTGACCAGCGCCTTATAGAGCCTCAACATTACATCCCTGTTTTTGTACACAAGCCCTCTTGACATAAATGCTAGCATTGAGTTTGCTTTCTTTAGTACCGATTCGACTTGCAGATTAACCTTTTGGGAATCCTGCACCAGCACTCCCAAGTCCCTTTGCACCTCCGTTTTCTGGATTCTCACCCCATTTAGAAAATAGTCTATGCCTTTACTCCTACTACCAAAATGCATGACTCCACACTTTGCTACACTATATTCTATCTGCCCCTTCTCTGCCCACTCTCACCACCTGTTCAAGTCCTTCTGCAGAGTCCATGCTTTCTCTACACTACATGCCTCTCCACCTATTTCCGTATCATCTGCAACCTTTGCCACAAAGCCTTCAATCCCATCGTCCAAATCATTAATCAACATGAAGTGTAGTGGCCATTTATACCTCATGCTGCCTCAGCAAGGCCAGCAGCATAATCAAGGATGAGTCGCACCCCGGCCACCGCATTCTCCCCTCTCCCATCAGGCAAAAGGTATAGAAGTGTGAAAAAGCGCACCTCCAGATTCAGGGACAGTTTCTTCCCAGCTGCTATCAGGCAACTGAATCATCCTACCACAACCAGAGAGCAGTCCTGAACTACTATCTACCTCATTGGTGACCCTCGGACTATCCATGATCAGACCTTGCTGGCTTTACTTTGCATTACCGTTATTCCTTTATGTATCTATACACTGTAAATGGCTCAATCGTAATCATGTATTCTCTTTCCACTGACTGGATAGCACACGCCAAAAAGTTTTCGCTGTACCTCGGTACACGTGACAATAAACTAAACTAAACTAAGCTTGTCCAAAAGTATAAAAGCAAAAATGTAAAATAAAATTATTCTTGGTTTTTCTTAACAACCATATAATTATTATTCACCCACATGGTTTCACAGATGCTGGAATCTGAGATAGAATCAAAGGGGGTGGATTGTCCCTTCAAGTTCCTGCCCCGTTGTACTCGATGGCGTTTCAGATTTTTTTTATACCTGCTCCCTTCCCCATTAAAATGGGGATCACTAAAGTTGCAGACATGGAGAGGCTGCTGAGAAAAGACGGCAACATTTTAACAAATGGTTTGGATATTATTGAAGGAATGCCACATTACTTTCTTTGCTGATGAAATGCAGCCAGGCTTGGTGGTCAAACATGTAAAACTTTGATAAATATAATTTATTTTGTATGATGTGCCAGCCATTGCAGTTAGTGGTACAATCCATAGCTGCACTGATTGCAGTGCAGACATTGGACACAAGATGGCACCAAATGCAAGCTTTCTCATTGAATTTCTTGCAAGTAACATCTTAACTTTTGTGTCGGAAGGAACAGCAGATGCTGGTTTAAACCGTAGATACAAAAAGCTTGAGTAACTCAGTGGGTCAGACAGCATCTCTGGAGAAAAGGAATAGGTGATGTTTTGGGTCATGACTCTTCTGCAGAAAGGTCTCAACCCAAAACGTCACCTATTCCTTTTCTCCAGAGATGCTGTCTTGACCCGCTGAGTTACTCCAGCTTTTTGTGAGTACCTACAGTCTTAACTTTTCTTTGATCTGTCTGAGCTGTTAATTTAAAATGAAACAGGTTTTGCTTTGTTTTCTTTTAGTGATTGTTTGTTATTCGTATACAAGTACCACTCCCACCCCAACATCAACAACGATGCCCAGCGGGAGTGTAGCAACGGTCAAGTCTCCCCGGCCGGCTAGCCCTGCTTCCAATGTTGTCGTACTGCCAAGCGGAAGCACAGTCTATGTAAAAAGTAAGTGCTCTTCCTCTCATTTTACATATGGACTATTTCCAAAGCCCAATTTGAAGCATGGAAATTGGGTGTTCTAGGTACTGTATTTTGTTCCTGGTTAAAAAGATTACATAAAATTAGATAGACGCAAAAGATTGGAGTAACTCAGGGGCTCAGGCAGCATTGCTGGAGAAAAGGAATAGGCAGAACTTCGGGTCGGAACCATATTCTATGCTTGCTCTACAGTGATTGCATGGAACATACGGTTGTTTTAGTTTAGAGATACTGCATGGAAACTGGCTCTTCGACTCAGTGTTCATGCCAACCATTAATCACCCATTCACACTAGTTCCATGTTATCTCACTTTCGCATTCACTCACTACACACTAGGGGCGATTTGCAGAGGCCAATTAACCAATGCAGGTTTTTGGGATATGTAGGAAACCCATGTGGTTCCAGGGAGAATGTGCACACCTCACATAGTCGGGATTGAACCTGGGTCTCTGGCACTGTGAGGCAGTGGCTCTGCCCACTATGCTGCTGCCCCTGCTGGCCAGTTGTCTGCGCCACAGTAAGCAACAAGCAAAGTATTGGAGAATCAACAAGTATGACATCAAAACAGCTGCTAAAAATGATCAGAACTAGGATAAGTTTTGATGAAAGACCACTGACCTGAAACATCAATTTTGTTTTGTACTATACACATACTGCATGACCTTTTAAGCATTTATACCAGGACAAACATTTCCCTCTGCATCTTTTAACTTTGGAGTTTCTCACCATTTAGCAAGCTGCTTCTGTACACTTTCCAGCCACACTTTTTCCTGCAAGATATTTTAATGAAATGATAAAACCCTCACCAATGGCCTAATGAACATGTTTAATGTCTTATGGCATTAACTGTACATGCTGAGCAATCCTGGCTTTGATATCTTGTCGATGCAGTTAGCTAAGTTCAGCTGGAGAACTAATTGCAGCAGCAGAATTTACTATTGCCACCCCTAGGTAGTGATGAATCCCATTTGCTTCTCTTTGACTTTTTGCTTTGGGTAAATGGTTGTGTATAAATAAATAAGTAGAATTTAAGTTTGATGCGTTCACGGTTTAGTTTAGAGATACAGCATGGAAACAGGCACTTGATCTCCCGGTTGCTCAGCACTTTAACTCCCCCTCCCATTCCCAATCTGACCTTTCTGGCCTGGGCCTCCTCTATTGTCAGAGTGAGGCCCAGTGCAAATTGGAGGAACAGCACCTCATATTTTGTTCTGGTAGCTGGCACCCCAGTGGTATGAACATTGACTTCCCTAACTTCAAGTAGCCCTTACTTTCCCTCTCTTTCCATCCCCTCCCCTTCCCAGTTCTCCACCAGTCTTACTGTCTCTAACTACATTCTATCTCTGTACCGCTCACTCCTCTGACATCAGTCTGAAGAAGGGTCTCGTCCCGAAACGTCATCCATTCCTTCTCTCCAGAGATGCTACCTGTCCCGCTGAGGTACTCCAGCATTTTGTGTTTACCGTCGATTTAAACTAGCATCTGCAGTTCTTTCCTACGCACTTTGTCACACCTAATCCACACTAATCATTGAACACCTGTTCACTCTAGTTCTGTGTCATCCCACTGACTCATCCGCTTCCCACACGCTGGGGCAATTTACAGGGGCCAATTAACCTACAAACCTGCATGCCTTTGAAATGTGGGAGGAAACTGGAGCGCCTGGAAGAAGCACACATGGTCACAGAGAGAAGAGATTCAAGATTCAAGATATCTTTATTTGTCATCCAAAAAACAAGTTTAGTCACCTACAGTCCAACAATAAAAGCAATAAAATAAGCAAATTACACAACCCCAACCAACACACAAAAAAAAAGAAACATCCATCACAGTGAGTCCTCCAGTCCCCTCCTCACTGTGATGGAAGGCCAGAATGTCTTTTCCCTTCCCCTGCCGTCTTCTCCCGCGGTCAGGCTGGTGTCGTTGCACCAGGTGCAAACTCCACACAGATAGCACCCGAGGTCAGGATCAAACCCGGGTCTCTGGAGTGTGAGGCAGCAGCAATTCCGCGGTGCTCCTGTACTGGTTGAAAGGCACGTGAAAAATGCACATTTCAACTTATGGATAACTGAAACTATGGTGGCAAGAAAGGTAGTGACAGCAAGCTGGGGGGGAAACATATCTTTCTATTTTCCTAAATTTTGTCGACTGCAGCTCATTAACTTTGTGGGCTAACGAGTTTTTACTGTACAGGCGTCAGCTGCGCAGATGAAGATGACAAACCTCGGAAACGAAGGCGTACAAACTCATCAAGTTCTTCCCCTGTGGTGCTCAAAGAGATTCCCAAGTCAGCCATGCCAGTTGCCAAGGCAATTGCAGTTCCCGTCGGAAGCAGCCCGAAAGTGAGCAACATTATGCAGAGCATTGCAAACTCCATTCCCTCGCACATGTCACCGGTGAAGATTACCTTCACAAAGCCCACAACCCAAACGACAAACACAGCTACTCAGAAGGTAAGTCAGTTTGTGTAGGAAGGAGCTGCAGATGCTGGTTTAAACCGAAGATAGACACATAAAGCTGGAGTAAGTAAGTGGGACAGGCGGCATCTCTGGAAAAAGGAATGGGTGAAGTTTCGATTCGAGACCCTTCTTCAGACTAGTTAGGGATAAGGGGAACGAGAGATATAGACGATGATGTAAAGAGATAAGGAACAATGAATGAAAGATATGCAAAAAAGTAACGATGATATAGTGCCTTGGGTTTAGAAACAAAATGGGGAAAAGGCCTATTTGATTGACCGCACATTCCAGTGGAACTGCCTGAACTAATATATCCTGTATTAGTTCCTATTACCTGGATTGTTGCATTATGTTCCATGGCAGGGAAAGAAAAATTAACTGAAGTCTCCAAATCTGATTGCTCTCCAATTTCACTCTGCATTTGGCAAATGTGGCAGTTAGAGCACTATTGAACCATTGAGTACTGTTGAGTACTGTGAATAGTAGATAAGGTTAGCGCAATGCTGCTTTGACTTCACAATTGGGCAGCCCACTCCTATTTTCATGCTTAAATGTAGCTAGTCCCCTCAAAATAATACTTCAGTATGAGTAAAGGATGGTAAAGAAATGGGAACAAAAAGTAACGGTATTCTCAAGTTCACAAGTGTGGGTGTGTGTGGAGTAGATGAGAAAGTGGAATAACACTGGAACTAACTTGAATGAGTGATTGATGCTAGGTATGGGCTCGGGTTGAAGGGCCTGTTTCCATGCTGTATCTCTAAACTAAACAAGTAGCTTTGTTAATTAGGCAAACAAAAATGAATAATTATGAATCATGAAAAATTAATTTGTAAAAATATATTTTACTCAATGCATTACATTAGTAGATCCTGCTACATTATATCCGAGATGACATTTCCAAAAAGCACTTAATTTTCCTTGGAGGACTTTGTCCTGAACTGCTATCTACCTCATTGGTGACTCTCGGACTATCCTTGATCAGACTTTGCTGGCTTTACCTTGCACTAAACGTTATTCCCGTATCATGTATCTATACACTGTATGGCTCGATTGTAATCATGTATTGTCTTTCCGCTGACTTGATAGCAAGCAACAAAAGCTTTTCACTGCACACGTGACAATAAACGAAACTAAACTGAATTGGAACCTCGTGGTGATAAAAAGTGGTACAAAATGTGTAGAAGATGCATAATTACTTTGCGTTTGTTTTTAAATAGGTGATAATTGTAACTACATCGCCGAGTTCAACGTTCGTGCCCAACATTCTGTCCAAGTCTCACAACTACGCGGCTGTCACCAAACTCGTGCCAACGTCCGTCATCACCACCACCACCCAGCGACAGCCAATGGTCATCACTGCCACCCAGCCACCCTTTAATGTGGGCAGCATTCCTTCGTCCTCTGCTACTGCTATGTCACTGATATCATCGTCATCTTCTGTGGTAATGTCAACAATAGCTCAAGGTAATGGAAAAATGCATTTGTTTAGAACGGTCTCATTATAAATGTCCACCACTGATTTTTCAGCAACTGATGGTGTGGCACCTCCTTTGATCTGGGCAAAATGCCGATGTGGAAACGATTCTTTGCACCTGCAGTGCACATGAGCATCCTCATCTTCCCATGTCTTTGGAATGTCCATGGAATCCTTTTTTTCCCCATGTTTTGTAGGATCACTGAATTCTCAGTGATTTGCAGAGTCCAGTTGTAGCATTTCTAAAACTTTTTATCCAAGCACAATGGTTATATGACATCAGAGCAAAGCATTAAAATATCTGCAAATCTTAACTAAAAACTGATGCCCTTTGAATACAGCTATCCAATATGAAAGCCGCAGAAGTTAAATTGCTGTGTAGCTGGCTGACACCTCGCTGTACTTCACAGAGACACAGCTTTCGCAGCCCCCTGTCGTATCAAAAACAACAATCCTGGGAGTCTCACGCCTTGTAATATGCAAGCTCCCATATGTTTAATTTAAAAAAAAATCTGATTGGGAGCATGTATGAGTCTCGGGACCTCGAGTTGCCTGATTTGAGATCGTGAGTGGACCCGGCTCGGGGGGCAGATGGAAAGCACACAACATAGTAAACTTTTACTTTAAGTTGTGTGCCAGTGACTGTGCTTTCTCGTTTCCCGTCTTCTCCCTTCTTGTTCTCTGGATAAATCAACATGCCGAACGGGGGCAGCAACCCGCATTATTATTATTATTATTATTATTATTATTATTATGAAGAATGATTATCACGTCCCTTCTGTTGGTCCGGTGAAATGGGTAATCCGGTAAGGCTCTGGAACCAAGGGTGCCGGAAATTGGTAGTGCGCCTGTATATCAATTCCTCCAAGCTTTCATTTTGAATGCTGATGCAGATTAGGACGACCAACAGTTTAGCGCCTGTTTGAATTGGGATAACACCACCAAATAGTAAGTATGGGGCGGCCCAGTGGCGCATCTGGTAGAGCTGCTGCCTCACAGACATAGAGAGCCCGGGTTTTTTCCTGACCCCGAGTGCTGGCTGTGTGGAGTTTGCATGTTTTCCCTGTGACCGTGCATTTCTTCCGGGTGCTCCGGTTTCCTCCCACAACCCAAAGACATGGGCTAATTGGCCTCTATCAATAGCCCCTAGTGTACAGGGAATGGATGAGAAAGCGGGATAACATAGAACTTGTGTGAACGGGTTTAGTATAATGATACAGCGCGGAAACAGGCCCTTTTGGCCCATCGGGTCCGCGCCAACCAGCGATGCCTGCACATTAACACTATCCTATACCTACTAGGGACAATTTAAAAAAATAGTTACCAAGCCAATTAACCTACATACCTATATGTCTTTGGAGTGTGGGAGGAAACCAAAGATCTCGGAGAAAACCCACGCGGGTCACGGGGAGAACGTACAAACTCCATACAGACAGCACCCGCAGTCGGGATCAAACCCGGGTCTCCGGCGTTGCATTCGCTGTAAGGCTGCAACTCTACCGCGGCGCCACCGTGCGACGACGGTCGATGGTCGGCATGGACACACTGGGCCGAAGGGCCTTTTTCAATGCTCTATGTCTAAAAGTAGACACTGAAATTTGAGTAGATTATTGAGACAAATGCATGAGTTGCTTGGTCTTGAGTTCAGCTATGAATGTTTTAAATCTTTACTCTTGGCAACCAAGACGACAAGCACTTGGACATCGCTTTTCAATGAACTAATGCTGATATCCAGCTTTCACAAATAGCACTCGCCTGGTGGGAAATGCAACGTAGGCGCTCACAGCTGTGATGTGTACGGATGAAATATTGCATCTCGTGATGTGATCTACAGTGCACTGGCCACTGCCCTTTGCTGTAAGATATTCAAATATATTTATTATAATTCCATACTGCCCCAAAGTCAATAAAATAAAGAGCCACTATTAAAATACAAAAAAACACTCAATAAGGTTCCATTAGGAGAAATGAGAAAACATATATTTCCTCTTTCTAGGGATGTTGCCTGGTGGATTAACGTCAAGAGTCGAGTCAAGTCAAGAGTTTTATTGTCTTGTGTCCCAAAACAGAACAATGACATTTTTACTTGCAGCAGCACAACAGATATGTAAACATAGTACTTATTCACAAAATGCTGGAGTAACTCAGCAGGTCAGGCAGCATCTCAGGAGAGAAGGAATGGGTGACATTTCGGGTCGAGACCCTTCTTCAGTCTGAAGAAGGGTCTCGACCCGAAACGGTAGCGCAGCGGTAGAGTTGTTGCTTTACAGCGAATGCAGCGCCGGAGACTCAGGTTCGATCCTGACTACGGGTGCTGCACTGTAAGGAGTTTGTACGTTCTCCCCGTGACCTGCGTGGGTTTTCTCCGAGATCTTCGGTTTCCTCCCACACTCCAAAGACGTACAGGTATGTAGGTTAATTGGCTGGGTAAATGTAAAAATTGTCCCTAGTGGGTGTAGGATAATGTTAATGTACGGGGATCGCTGGGCGGCACGGACTTGGAGGGCCGAAAAGGCCTGTTTCCGGCTGTATATATATGATATGATATGTAAACATAGTATGTTGCAAACATCATAATAGACAACAAAAAAGGTGTGTGTGTGTGAGCATGTGTGTATAAAAACACACAATAGTGCAAAGTCAAAAACAATGCCTCCATGTTTAGTTTAGAGATACAGTGTGTAAACAGGTCCTTCGGCCCACCGAGTCCATGCCGACCAGCAATCCCCGCACACTAACACTATCCTACACACCAGGGACAATTTACATTTATACCAAGCCAATTAACCTACATCCTGTACGTCTTTGGAGTGTGGGAGGAAACCTAAGGACTCGGAGAAAACCCACACAGGTCACGGGGAGAACGTACAAACTCCATACACCTGTAGTCAGGATCGAACCCAGGACCCAGGGCGCTGTAAGGCAGCAACTCTACCGCTGCGCCTCCGTGCCGCCCATCTATGTAGTTCAGGGCTTATTTGGAATCAATAGCCTGGTGGTTGGAGAGTAGAAGCTGCTCTTGAACCTGGACATTACAGTTGTCAGACTCCTATACTTTATTAATGTCAGCCAGGAATCTTAGCTGAACTCTTCAGCTTTTCAAATATTGCTGTTGTTTATTTTCTAATATCCACCTATGCCCAGATATAATATCTCATTGGAAAATTGCAAGTCTAGCAGTATATAGTTCTCAGGATTCTGCATGTCTTTGATTGTGTTCAGATTTTTGGAGTACACTTATTATTATAGTAGAAACAAGACACAAAGTGCTGGAGTAACTTAGTGGGTCAGGTAGCATTCCTGGAGAACAGACTGAAGAAGGTCCTAACCTGATACGTCACCACCAGTGACACCAAAGATAGACACAAAATGCTGGAGTAACTTAGTGGGCCAGGCAGCTTCTCTGGAGGGAAGGAATGGGTTATGATACAATGGACAATAGGTGCAGGAGGAGGCCATTCGGCCCATCGAGCCAGCACCGCCATTCAATGTGATCATGGCTGATCATTCTCAATCAGTACCCTGTTCCTGCCTTCTCCCCATACCCCCTGACTCCGTATCCTTAAGAGCTCTATCTAGCTCTCTCTTGAATGGGTTTTGGGTTGAGACCCTTCTTCAGACCTATTATAGTGTCTATATTAAGGAATCAGTCTGAAGAAGGGTCTCAACCCGAAACGTCACCCATTCCTTCTCTCCAGAGATGCTGCCTGCCCCGCTGAGTTACTCCAGCATTTTGTGTCTACCTTGAGGAATGAAGGTTTGTGCTGGAACAAACTGCCTTACATTTATAAAAGTACTATTCCTTTTCTCCTCTGACAGGTGCATCTGGCACTGCGGTAAAAGTCACTGCAGCCAGGCTTCAGTCTCCTAAAACCCCGACCCAGATCTTGACCCAGTTTCCCAAACAGCAGCAGCAGCAGATTTCCCAATCTCCACAGCAGCAGTCTCAGACCTCGCCCGGTATCAAACCCACCATTCAAATCAAACAAGAGTCTGGTAAGTTAAAAATGTAGTCATTATTTTATATAAACCTGTAGAAAATCATGAGGGGAATAGGTAGGGTTTTAGATTTGATTTAGATTTAGAGATACAGCGCAGAAACAGGCCCTTCGGCCCACCGGGTCCGCGCTGCCCAACGATCCTCGCACATTAACACTATCCTACACCCACTAGGGACAATTTTTTAAAAACATTTGCCCAGCCAATTAACCTACAAACCTGCATGTCTTTGGAGTGTGGGAGGAAACCGAAGATCTCGGAGAAAACCCACGCAGGTCACGGGAAGAACGTACAAACTCCGTACAGTCCAGCACCCGTAGTCAGAATCGAACCCGAGTCTTCGGCGCTGCATTCGCTGTAAGGCAGCAACTCTACCGCTGCGCCACCATGCCGCCACTGTGAAAGCACAGAGTTTTCTTCGCCCAGTGTAGGGGATTTGAAGACAAGGACATAGGTTTAAGATGAGAGGGGCGAGGTTTATTATGAACCTGAGGGATTTCACTCAAGAGTGTGGTGGGTATATGGAATGAGCTGCCAGGGGAGGAAGATACAATACCGCATTTAAAAAACACTTGAACCGGTACAAGGATGGGAAAGGTTTAGAGGGATCAGGGGCAAGTGGGAGCAGCTTAGACGGGGTATCTTGGTCGGCATGGATGACCTGGCCCAAAGTGCCTGTTTCCGTGCTGCATGGCTCTATGACTCTAAACTTAAGATAACTGGGTAGTAACAAAAATATGGACTTTATTGCATATATGCATCTGGAAATTGTGTGCAGATCTCGTCACCCCATTACAGGAAGGATGTGGAGTCTTTGGAGAGGGTGCAGATGATGTTTACCAGAATGCTGCCTGGATTAGAGGGTATGAGCTATAAGGTTGGACAAACTTGGATTGTTTTCTGTGGTGCATCAGATGTCGAGGGGAGACCTGATGCAGAGCGACAGACCCAATAGACATATATACATGCATATCACACAAAGTTATATAAATCACCAGGACCAAGAACACTGGGAAGCCTGTGAAGAAATTACAGGATCCATGGCTGATATATACTTTACCCTTAAAGGTAAAGGTGATGGAAGACAGGCTGAGGTGATGGAAGACTAGCGAGTAGTTAATGTTGTGCCTTTAACAGTGAGAAACCTGGGAACAATGGACAAGTAAGCCAAACATCTGGTAGGCGAGTTACCGGAGGGGATTCTGAAGGAAAAGATATGGGTTATCCAGTAGGGAGAGCTTGGCTTTGTGCATGAGAGATTGTATCTCACACATTTGAGTATTTTGAAGAAGTAACCATGAAGGCAGGGCAGTAATGTAGTCGTCTTGGTTTCAATACTGGGTGAATCTGACACTGAGATGATGAGCTAGATGTATCTGATCTCTGAATTGAAGGGCGACACAGTTGTGCAACGGTAGAGTTACTGCCTTACAGCGCCAGAGAGCCAGGTTAGATCCTGACTGCGGTTGCTTATCTGTATGGAGTTTGTACGTTCTCCCCGTGACCTGCGTGGGTTTTCACCAAGATCTTCGGTTTCCCCCTCACACTCCAAAGACGTACAAGTTTGTAGGTTAATTGGCTTGGTATAATTGTAAAATTGTCCCTAGAGTGTGTAGGGTACTGTTAATGTGTGGGGATTGCTGGTCAGTGGGCCGAATGGACTTTCCACGCTATATCTTCAACTAAACAAGACTAAAAGGATGTGATGGCTTAACTGTGGACGTGAAGATGGTGCGAGAAGAGGAAAAGTCTGATTTGAGACCATGTCTTCAGAGTGAATTGTTCTATTAAGAAACGCTCCTGGTTTTGTTCTCTGACTTCTCTATCCACAAGGTAGAGAAAGTTTCCTAACCTGACACTTACACAATCTATGTCACAAGAGAATCTTTTGGTAATTTTATGAATCCTCTATACCTTGCTTCAAGAAAGGAAGCTGGAACTGACCAACCGGTTTTACAAAATTGTATGGTTCTATTATTTCTGTTTGCTATCTCCACCTTGAGTTTCCATCACATCTTCAGATCATAATCATCAGATGATTCTGGCACGATTAGATTTTTAGATTTTTTTTAGATTTAGAGATACAGCGCGGAAACAGGCCCTTCGACCCACCGAGTCTGCACCGCCCAGCGATCCCCGCACATTAACACTATCCTACACACACTAGGGACAATTTTTACATTTACCCAGTCAATTAACCTACATACCTGTACGTCTTTGGAGTGTGGGAGGAAACCGAAGATCTCGGAGAAAACCCACGCAGGTCACGGGGAGAACGTACAAACTCCGTACAGACGGCGCCCATAGTCAGGATCGAACCTGTCTCCGGCGCTGCATTCGCTGTAAGGCGGCAACTCTACCGCTGCGCCACCGTGCCGCCGTTGTGTCAGCAGAAAAAATGTTGGAAAGAAAATACAACATATTAGTGCAAATGAGCATAAGCAAAGCAAAGTCCCTTCAATTTAACTGCATAACATAGTTTTACTGATCAGTTTTAATTGAAATAGCTTTTGAAGTGTCAAGTTGGTTGGTAGGTACTTGTTTTCAGATGGGTTGTATTAACAGCGTGCCATAAAGTGAGATTTTAATCGAAACTCAAATTTTTAATAGCATCAACAGCTGAGTTGTGTCTGTTCTAATTGAGTAATTAACTAGAAATTTGTTTCAGTTGCAAATGGACTTGAGTGTGTTAGGATTCATTAATAAGGTAAAATGGACAATGGATTTTAAGCCACTAGTAAATGGGGAAATCCATCTGGATTTAAGCATAGCACACTTTTTTTTGTTGTAAATTGATTATATTACGTACAGTACATCTGATCTGTTTGGATACCATGCAAAACAAAGCTATCCACGATACCTCAGTATGTGTGACACTTATAAACCCAAATTTAGAAAAAAAAATTAAAGCAATTTATATCTTATAATTTTGTCACATCCCATTATATTTCCCGTTTGTTAATCATCGACTACAATATATTTGGAAGGTGGTGATCCTATTTCTTCTGGCTCGATAATCTTTGCTGGGTGAAGTTGAAACTGTCCTCATGTAGTGCAATTCTTTTCAAGACAAATCACTTCCAACCTCTCTCCATAATTTATTGTAGTGCAATCTAGACTGTTAAATCTCGACTGAGCAGGAGAGTGTTGTATTATGTCTCTGCCCCTGTGACTGACGGCCTGAATTATAGCTTGCGTTTTTTTCGCAGGTGTGAAGATAATAACGCAGCAGATGCAGCCTAGTAAAATTCTGCCAAAACCAGTCACAATGTCTAGTACGAGCACTTCACCCATCATGGTGGTTAGCAGCAACGGTGCTATCATGACAACCAAACTGGTTACTACACCAACAGGTAAGTGCTATTTAAGATAGACACAAAGTGCTGGAGTATCTCAGCGAGTCAGGCAGCATCTCTGGAGAATGCGGATAGGTGATGTATCGGGTCGGGGCCTTTCAGACTGATTGTGAGGGAGGGGGTGGGAAAGGAAACTGGAAGAACAGAGGGGCAGAGGGCATGACAGAGCCTAGTCGGTAATAAAGTGAACATAGGCGAGAGGGTTTTTGGATAGGTAAATTGTTGGACAACGGCCAGAGATAAAAAGACCAGTGTGCGCCCAAAAGGATTGCGAATTGTGAAACTCGAGGATAGAAAAGTTACAAAATCTGAAGGGATACTGTTGGGGGGGGGGGGGGGGGGTGAGAAACTGGTGCAAGATCAGCTTGAGTTCAGGGGTGGGGAGGGAGGGGTGAAGAAAAAAAGAGGATCTTGGGGGAGAAGAGGAAAGGGGGTGATTTGTGGGTTAGTTAAAGTCAGAGAATTCAATGTTCACGCCATTGGGTTGTAAGCTGCCCATGAAGGCCTGAGATGCTGTTCCTTCAGTTTGCTTCTTTGCGCAGGACAGAATGGCCTGTGGGAATGGGAAGCAGAGGTACAAAGGTTAGCAACCAGGTGATTCAGTAAGCCTTGACGGGACGAGCGCAAGTGATATTTATACAGGACTTAAACCTGGCATGACAGGTTGCCCAAATCCCGGTGGTGTCTTCTTCGATTTGAAAGTCATTGACATTTGCGGGTCTGTGTAAATAAATTTGTATGTGAGATTTTATTGGTGCCTGAGATATTGTATTAAATGTATGTGCCTCCTGTTATGTACCAGGTACCCAAACTACCTATACGCGTCCTACGTTGAATCCCACCATCAGTGCCCGTATGGCAGCTTCTCCAGGATCTGCCACTTACATGAAAACTACAAGTGGGAGTATCATCACTGTGGTACCAAAATCACTCGCCACGTCACTTGGTGGAAAGATTATCAGCAGCAGCATCGTGTCTGGTTAGTTTTTTCTTTGGTTTAAAATACAGTGGGGAAACGGGCCCTTTTGCTAAGCGAGTCCATGCCGACCGACCATTGATCACCCATGCACACTAGTTCGATGTTATCCCACTTTCTCATCCACTAGTGGATTGGGAGTTGGAAGTGCATGGGGAGTCGTATTTACAGGGTGGCGCGGCGGTAGAGTTGCTGCCTTTACAGCGGAGACCCGGGTTCGATCCTGACTACGGGTACTGTCTGTATGGAGTTTGTACGTTTTCCCAGTGACTACGTGGGTTTTCCGCAGGTGCTCCAGTTTTCTCCTACATTCCAAAGACGTACATGTTTGTAGGTTAATTGGCTTTGGTAAAAAATTGTAAATTTGTCCCTAGTGTGTGGGATAGTGTTAGTGTATGGGGATCGCTGGTTGGCGCGGACTTAGTGGGCCAAAGGGTCTGTTTCTGCGCAGTGTCTCTGAACTAAACTAAATCAAGGGCAATTGTTCAGTGGCCAATTAGCCTACAAACACACACATCTTTTGGGATGTGGGAGGAAACCGGAGCACCCACACGGTCACAGGGAGGATGTCAAACTCCACACAGTTAGCACTCGAGGTCAGGTCTGATTGAACCCAGGTCTGTCGCACTGTCAGGTACTCCATCAGCTGCCCCACTGGGCTGCCCTATTGCTCACCGGTGCAGGTGTTAACCACACTCAAAAGACTCTGGTGCACCACCAACAGGGCGGTGAAATTTGGCTGTAGTTTGGAATTCAGAAGTGAATCGTAAAAATCTTGTCGCATTGCACTTTTAAAAAATCTGCACATTCTTTGCAGCCACAACATTATATTCAGAATTCTGTTTTATTTACTCTTTTACACTACCTGACATACTCGCGTATGGCATGTTTTCACTGGATAACAAGAATAGCAAAGTATTTCCACTATATCTTTGTACGCATCACAATAACATACCCATGCCAATTAGTGAACTTTGATCCACCATGTGTATGGTTTCTCCAACAAGGGATCCATGTGACTGGTATGTTCACAAGAAAAAAATGAAACTCTTTAACTTTTTAATTCAAATTGATAATATATATTTTTTTTCATTACTAATACTTGTCTTCTCCTTGGGACTTAAGGTGCAGGAGTGGTAATATTCTGTTCATGTGTCTTTGTAGTTGCTAATAATTTTATTTCGTTTCTTAATTTCCTGTCTTCCTTTGGAGAAGGTTTGGCATACGATAAGAGTTGTTCAGCTGAATTTATGCCTAAACAAACCTAAATTTATTCAGTGACGTTCCTTATTAATGCATTGCCATTAGGGACAACAACAAAAATAACAACTATACCAATGACCTCTATGATGTCGAAGCCAAATGTTATTGTTGTGCAGAAGACTGCAGGGAAGGGAACGACCATCCAGGGTATTCCAGGAAAAAATGTTGTCACGACGCTGTTAAATGCAGGGGTGAGTATATCGCTAACTTTCAGACGTTCGGTAGAAACAAGTCTGAAGAAGGGTCCCAACCCAAAACGTCACCTATCCATGTTTTCCAGAGATGCTGCCTGACCTGCTGAGTTAATCCAGCACATTGCAACCTTTTCAAAAGTTCAGGGTCATGTCGCCTCTCCATAGTAATTTTACGGTTAAGGTCACAAAAAACGTAAGCTTCCACAACATTAGGAGCTAGAAACAGTGGAAAGCAAGGATGTTCATTTTGTCAAGGAAGTTGTTATAATTAAAATATACAGACTGGAAATAGGTCTTTCAGCCCACGATCGCCTGTATACTAGTTCTATCCTACGCACTTGGGACAATTTACAAAAGCCAATTAACCCGCTAACCCGCACATCTTTGTAATGTGGAAGAAAACAGAAGCACCCGGAGAAAATCAACATGCAAACTCCGTACAGATCGAACCAGGGTCTCTGGCGCTGTAAGGCAGCAACTCTACCGCTGCGCCACAGTGCCGCCCCACGGATTGGATTTGAGCATTCGCTATTCACCGATTTCCCATTCTCTTGTAATGAGAGCTTGTTTTTTTGCTTTAATTAAAAGAAAGTAAAGGGAAGAAAGACTTAATCATCCCAGCCATTGCTACTTATCTTCTGTGATGGATATCAAAAGAATGGTTTGATTTCGTAGGCATAAGGAACTGCTGATGCTGGTTTACAAAAAAAAGACAGTGATGGGGTAACAGCAGACCGGGCAGCATCTCGGGATGGGCGGTGATTTGGTTCTGGACCCTTCAGAGTGATTTGGGGGGGGTGGGTGACAAAGGAAGTTGGAGAAGAGGTGGGGCAGAACAAAGTCTGGCAAGTGGATACAGGTGAGGAGGGTTTTTGATTAGCAGATGGTTGGTCAAAAGCCGGATATGAAAAGTGTGAGATAGGAGATAAGAATAGAAGAGGCATGCAGTTTGAAGCAAGAGGGAGGAATTTAAGTGGAAGTTGTGGTGGGGGGGGGGAGAGAAATGGAGGGGGGGGGGTGAAAACAAAGGGTTTTCACTCTACCTCAGTACACGTGACAATAAACTAAACTAACTAACCATTTGGCCTCACTCTGGCAATGGAGGAGGTTCATTAGTAGATGGTTTGAATCAAAAAAGCTGAGGGCATATCAGTCAAGAGAGAAAATCATGTGATGTTCATGATAGGTTAGAATCTGTACTTTAAATCTTCCTTCATGACCCTTTGTTTTCATTCAGGGTGAGAAGACCATTCAGGCAGTACCTGCAGGGGCAAAACCAGCAATTATCACGGCAACCAGACCTATCACTAAAATGATTGTAGCTCAGCCAAAAGGGTTGGGTTCGTCAGTACAACCCACCACAAAAATTATCCCCACTAAGATTCTCTACGGACAGCAAGGGAAAACGCAGGTGAGTGGGTTCTCAGGCGGCAGAAATAAGACATAGGAAAAACTGGCTGATGGAGACTGTGATCTCAGATGTTTATTGTTCATAATAATAATAATAATAATTCATTTATTTTATATAGCGCCTTATCACATGCTCAAAGCGCTTTACAAAAACAATTAACATAGAAACAAACAGACAAACTATCCTGAGTTCATAATAGGAGCAGAATTAGACCATTCGGTCCATCAGGTCTACTCCACCATTCAATCATGGCTGATCTATCTTTCCCTCTCAACCCCAATCTGAATCCTGCTCAACCACCATTTTGCGGATGGTTGGGTTGCTATGGGAGAACCATTGCAGCCGATTGTCCAAGATTGGTGGGAAGCTACTCTCAGCTTGGCCATTCAGCTGATTCAGGGTAAAAAACCAGGTCAGGAGAGAAATCTCTGTCAACTATGTATGCCTGAGACTGTCACTGTCAGAGTGAGGCCATATACAAACTGGAAGAACAGCACCTCATATTTCGCTTGGCCAGCCGTATGAACATTGATATCTAATTTCAAGTAATCCTGGCATTCCTCCCCATCCCACCCCACTCTCTCCCACTCTTCCACATCCTAGCCATCGTACTAGTTCACATCCTTATACTCCTGTTGTTAGCACATCTTACCCAGCCAACAATGGGCCAATATGGATTCCACGCTTCCGGAGGCCATCTGTTGCCGTCCCTGTTTTGTTCTGGCCTTTTCTTGCCTCCATTCTCTTGTTCCCCCACCTCCCCTCCTTCGGATCCGAAACATCACCTATTCCTTTGCTCCAGAGATGCTGCCTGACTCGCTGAGTTACTTCAGCATTTTGTGTCTATCTGAGCTCGACACCCGCAGGCTACCGGGCATCAGTGAGTTTAAGCACAACTTGGATGACTTGCTTTATAATCATGGTTTTTTTGTAAATGGTTTGAAAATTGGACAGGAAACAGAGGTTTTTTTTCGTTTCGGGTCATTCAGCGTGGAAACTGGCCCTGTGGACCAACTTGGTCAGGACGACCAAGATGCCCCATCTACACCAGTCCCACCTGCCTGCATATCCCTCTAAATCTTTCCAATCCAGTTTAGAGATACAGCATGGAAACAGGGCCTTTGGCCCACTGAGTCCACGGCGACCATCGATCACCTGTTAACACTAGTTCTACATTATCCCAATTTCTGATCCACTCCCTACACACCGGGGACATTTTAGAGAGGACATTTACACACCTGCACTTCTTTGGGATTTGGGAGGAAACCAGAGCAATGAAGGCCGTCATTGGGCATTTTTAAGGTGGAAATTGACAGATTCCTGATTAGTAAAAGTGTCGGGGTAATGGGCAAAGACAGGAGAATGGGGTTGAGGGGAAAGCTAGATAATCCATTATTGAATGGCTGGTGACGACTTGATGGGCCAACTGGCACAATTGCTCATTTGACTGATGAATTTATGAACACCTGGAGCAAACCCGCCTATTGCTGCTGGATTTAATGGATAGAAATTGTGCTATCTCCAAGCTTACTCAATGTAGGGACTAAGTTTCCAAAGGTTATTGCCTCCTTTGGGACTAAACGTAGGGACTAGGTGTCTGAAGGTTATTAAGTAGAAACATAGAAAATAGGTGCAGGAGTAGGCCATTCGGCCCTTCGAGCCTGCACCGCCATTCAATATGATCATAGCTGATCATCCAGCTCAGTAACCTGTACCTGCCTTCTCTCCATACCCCCTGATCCCTTTAGCCACAAGGGCCACATCTAACTCCCTCTTAAATATAGCCAATTAACTGGCCTCAACTACCTTCTGTGGCAGAGAATTCCACAGACTCACCACTCTCTGTGTGAAGAAATGTTTTCTCATCTCGGTCCTAAAAGACTTCCCCCTTATCCTTAAGCTGTGACCCCTGTTTCTGGACTTCCCCAACATCGGGAACAATCTTCCCGCATCTAGCCTCTCCAACCCCTTAAGAATTTTATATGTTTCAATAAGATCCCCCCTCAGTCTTCTAAATTCCAGTGAGTATAAGCCTAGTCTATCCAGTCTTTCTTCATATGAAAGTCCTGCCATTCCAGGGATCAATCTGGTGAACCTTCTCTGTACTCCCTCTAAGGCTAGAATGCCTTTCCTCAGATTAGGAGACCAAAACTGTACACAATACTCCAGGTGTGGTCTCACCAAGGCCCTGTACAACTGCAGCAGAACCCCCCTGCTCCTATACTCAAATCCTCTTGCTATGAATGCCAACATACCATTCGCTTTCTTCACTGCCTGGTGCACCTGCACGCTTGCTTTCAATGACTGGTGCACCATGACACCCAGGTCACGTTGCATCTCCCCTTTTCCTAATTGGCCACCATTCAGGTAATACTCTGCTTTCCTGTTCTTGCCGCCAAAGTGGATAACCTCACATTTATCCACATTATATTGCATCTGCCATGCATTTGTCCACTCTCCTAATCTATCCAAGTCACTAATCTATCCAAGTAATAACGGTTGCTTCTCTGTGCAGGTTCTAATTAAGCCCAAGCCGGTGGCCTTCCAGGCCACGATGGTGAGTGAGCAGACCCGCCAACTGGTGAGTGAGACTCTACAGCAGGTATCAAGAGCGACCGAGGGGAGCAACATGGCCGCTCAAGAAAGCAGTCTGAAAGAAGAAGCACAACCTTTCGCTGAGAGTGGCAGTGGAAGTCTGGCCTCCAGTGACTCCGTACAAAGCTCACAAGGTACAAAGGCGCTGCATGTTTTTATTTGTAAATATTTGAGAAAATGGGAATTAGATCAGTTTGTGCACGTATTTAACAGAAAATGGAAGGTCAGAGTGCAGAAGAAGCAAAGCTGACGTGTGAATAACATATTTAATACCTGCCTTCTCGGCTTCTTCCACCCCTCCTGCCCCCTCCCCCCCTAAATCAGTATGAAGAAGGGTCCTGACCCAAAATGCCACCTATCCATGTTCTCTAGAGCTGTTGAGTTACTGCAGCATTTTGTGTCCTCCTAGTTTCTAGTAGCTAATCATAATCATACTTTATTAAGCCATGTATGTTTTGCAACATACGAGGAACTTCATTTGCCATACAGTCACGCCAATAAAAAGCAACAGGACACACAAAATACATTTTAACATGAACATCCACCACAGTGACTCCTCCGCATTCCTCACTATGCCACTGGTGTTTTCACTGGTGGGGGAGTCTAGGACCAGAGCCCAGAGTCTCAGAATTAAAGGGCGCTCTTTTAGAAAGTAGGTGAGGAGGAACTTCTTTAGTCAGAGAGTGGTTAATCTGTGGAACTCATTGCCACAGAGAGCTGTAGAGGCCAGGTCAGTGGATATTTTTAAGGCAGAGATAGACATATTCTTGATTAGAACAGATTATGGTGAGAAGGCCTGAAAATGGGATTAGGAGGCAGAGATCAGGCATGAATGAATGACGGAGTAGACTCAATGGACCGAATGGCCTACTTCTACTCCTATAACTTGTGAACTATTTCCCCCCACCTGCCTATATTCTGCACTCAGTATCTTCCCCTTTGTTTCCTATCTATTGTATTTGAGTTTAGCTTGATTGTTTTTATGCATAGTGTTATCTGATTGATTGGATAACCTTCAAAATAAAGCTTATCCTTGTATCTCGGTGTCCGTAATAACATGTGCCCATAATAAACCAAACCTAAACTTTTCCCAATTCATTTGTATGTTTTAAGTACTTAAATGTTTTTTTTAAAACTCTTCCTCCTGTCATTTTTTTTATTATGACAAAACCTATTTGAACATAGTCCTAATTAGAACATAGCCCTAATTAGTCAGTCCTAGTCCTAATTAGATTTCGTAAATTAGCAGAATTCCTTTAAATAGATAATGGACACCTAATTTGGTTGGGTGAGAATGCATGACAGATTGTGAATAACCTAACATCAAAAATAATCAATTTGCAAATTATTAGAAAAATGTTTAAATATTTTTAATTTTACACGCAATTTATATAAAATGCCATCCTTTAATGTTGTGCTACTTTGAGCATTGTTTGATGAATCTGTGAACTGCAGTCATGCTAATGTCATTGATTACTAATATTTATATATTGAAATCTTTTTGCATTTAGTTTTATTGTTTTGAGAAGATTCATTTTATCGTTGGTGGGCATTTTTAGGGAGAGTAGTAGGGCTGATTTTTGTTCCAGTTGAGAAACATATTGAAGTCGTACAAGGTATTAAGTAAATAGAAATGTTTCTTCATTTGCTCTGACTTGCCTCTTGGTAATTGGCGGCAGAAGAGAAAAACAAAAGTAGTCTGAATTTCATTTCAGAATGTTGCAAGATGCAGGATCGCACAAAAGCAAATCGTTGGTTTAAACTTTACTTTTATACAAGATCGTCGCGTTAATGTTAATCCAGGTTTAGTTTCAGCTCCAGTGGTTGGAGTATGCTGTTAAAAGCAGTAAACGCTGCTGTTTAATGATATCGAACAGTTTTCATTGTTGCTAAACATGGATTTTAGTGCCCTCTCCGAAGAAAGGGAGAAAGACTACCTCAAATGTGGAACTTAGTTTGTTGAGGTGGCATATTTAAATACAAAACCTTGTGGTCTGCCTTAACCCCCGCTTGTTGTTTTGTCTTGATTGTCACACTAGGCAAAAGCCGATCGTACATCGAGGTACAGAAAACCCGAAATAATTATTTGAGTAAGTGTGGATATTGTGCTGTCCATTTATTTATTTTTTAAGCTGCCCACCCTTGTAAGTCTACATGGGATGTGATGCACCACATGTATTTTGTGTTTTCTTCCTCTTTTTTAGTTTAATTCTTTTGAATATAGTGTTATTGTTCATTTCAGCTCATGCAGAATGTTTTATAATCATAAGACTCGCTGAATGCCTTATTTTTGTGTGTTTCTGTTCCATATTGCCCATTTCAACTAATTTGTTCTCTTTCAATTGACAATTTTAACATTCCAGTCATGCTGGAGATGATAATTTTTTTGCACATCTGCACCTATTGAATCTGTAGAGCTGTTCCAACAGGATGAGTTTAGACGTGAACATAAATAGCCATCTTTCAGAGTGAACGTAAATGTAGTTAAGCTAAAATGATGCAAGAGGAGTTGTATACTTAATGCGTGGAAAGGACCTGCAGATGCTGGTATATACAGAAAATAGACACACAGTGCTGGAGTAACTCAGTGGGTTAGGCAGCATCCTAACTTCAAAACCTAACTTCAGCCATCTGCCTCACCTGCTGAATTACTCCAGCACTTTGTATATTCAGTGCACTGGGATCACATCTGACTTGGGCAAACAATTGTAATCAGATTCTTTGCATGTGATGTTTGCAAATTTTGATCTGCTGGCATTTACACAACATGTATTAGTAGCATACTACATAAGTAGGGCGGCACAGCGGTAGAGCTACTGCCTTGCAGTGCCAGAGACCCGGGTTCAATCCTGACAATGGGTGCTGTCTGTACGGAGTTTGTATGTTGTCCACGTGACCTATGTGGGTTTTCCCTGGTTGTTCCGGTTTCCTCCCACACTCCAAAGGCATGCAGGTTTGTAGGTTATTTGGCTTGGTATAAATGCAAAAAAAATTGTTCCTAGTGAGTGTAGGGTAGTGTTAATGTGCGGGAATCGCTGGTCGGTGCGGTCTCGCTGGGCCGAAGGGCTTGTTTCCCTGCTGTTTCTCTAAACTAAATACTACATATTAATATTAGTAGAACTGTGCATTCATTGCATATTCTTCTTTTGGATTTAAAAGTCAGCTGTGTTCTTTTCCTATTTCGTATCCTCTGGAGTTCACAGCCTTCTCCCATTTTGTGTTTCAGACATGCGTTGTACTTTCCCATCCAGGTTTGATATTTCTAGGGGTCTTAATCCTTAATAGTTGGTCAGCTTTTTAAATGCTTCAATCTGCAGAAAACATTATCTTTTCTCATGTAACCTGATGGTTATATTATTTGTGTGTTAAGTGTAATTAAACTGCATTTTGTAGATGTAAGGGAGTAGTCTTTAGACTTCAGAGATACACCACGGAAACAGGCCTGAGGGCCCACCGAATCTACGCTGACCAGCGATCACCCTGTACACTAAGCTACACACACTTGGGACAATTTTATAACTTACCAAAGCCAATTTACCTACAAACCTGTGCGTCTTTGGAGTGTTGGAGGAAACCGGAGCACCCGGATAAAATCCACAAGGTCACAGGGAGAACGAACAAACTCCGTACAAACATCGGCCGAAGTCAGGATCGAGCTTGGGTCTCTGGCGTTGAAAGGCAGCAGCTATACTGTTGCGCCACTGTGCCGCCCTGTTATCAGTTATATACAAGCTAGTTTCATTTCTTAATTAACACTAGAGATCACATCTATATACTAAAACTCTCGTTTGTTTGTTTGTTCCTGAACTACAGCCAAAATGGTACACGATAGCGCGACGATTTTAGGCCCACCTTACTCACTGTCATCCCTTTGGTGCTAATGGAAGAAATTTCATTGAAATCGGTTATATTTTTTAAGTTATTCACATTTTAAAGTTCAAATCTATCTCCTAGGGAGGGAGGAGGGGGAAGGGACGGAAGGGGAGGAGGGAGGATAAGGGGGGCTGGAGTAGGGGGAGGGGGAGATGGAGGGAGGTGGGGGGAAGGAGAGGGTGCTGCACCAATGCAGGTGAGGTTTGGGCCCAAAGGGTTCACTTGGTCTAGTATCGATATAAACTCTAGCGATGTGGGGTTATGCAGCTGGCAGAGCAGCTGCCTCGGTGTCAGATAACCCGGGTTTAGTCCTGATCTTGGGCACTGTTTGTGCGGAGTTTGCACATTCTTCCTGTGACCAAGCGGGTTTCCTCCCACATCCCAAAGTGTGAGCGTGTAGGCTATCAGGGCCTCTGTAAATTGTCCCTAGTGTGTCGGGAATGGATGTGAAAGTGAGATAACATGGAACTACTGCAAACAGGTGGTCGGCATGGACTTGGTGGACCGAGGGACGTGTTTCCATGCTGTATCTTTCAATCAATTCAATTAGTTTGAGATCTCTAAGGCAGGCAGAGTAACACTATTTGCAGTAAAACCTATGGGTGGCCTTGAACTATGTTTCACATTTTTCTATTGGCACTAATTTGGATTTTAATGTTTTGATTTGTCCACATAAATCTAGTGCTTTATAGACCAGTGAGTTAAAGGTTTCTGTAGTACTTTGAAGAAAACCACATGTTCATCTATTGGGACTTTTTCCAACTATGGTTGGATTATTTCTTGTCTACACCTCCTTTCACCATTCCAACCCTATCATTCATCTCTCCATCTCCTTAAAATACAGTGATAGATGGTCTCAAACAGCACACTAGGGTGGCACGGTGGCGCAGCGCTAGAGTTGCTGCCTTACAGCACCAGAGACCTGGGTTCAATCCTGACTACGGGTGCTGTCTGCATGGAGTTTGTACGTTCTCCCATGACCTGCGTGGGTTTTCTCCAGGTGCTCTAGTTACCTCCCGCACTCAAGATGTGTAGATTTGTAGGTTAATTGGCTTCAGTAAAAAAAATATTTTGTAAAAAGTTAATGTGCAGTCACTGCGGACTCGAAGGGCCTCTAAACTAAAATACTAAATGTTTTGAATTTAGCAACAGGAGCTAGATTCTAACGCAAGGCTGAATGTGTTCTCTTCGTCTTGATCTTTAAATGTAACCTGTGTCTAGATGGTAGGTTGGCTAGGGCATCGGATGGAGGACATGTAGGAGTGTGTAGGGGTTGGGTGGCTGCAGTGACTGAGAGTTGGTGCAAAATTAACAACAGTAATTTATGTAGACACGAGGAACCGCAGATGCTGGTTTACACAAAAGACAGTGCTGAAGTAACACAGCAGGTCAAGCAGCATCTGTGCTAAGGTGACTTTGGTTTGGGGGGGGGGGGGGGGGGGAGATGGAAGAGAGGTGGTGGTGGTGGTGGGACAAAGCCTGGCAAGTAATCGGTGGATCCAGGCGAGGGGAGGGTTTTGTTGGTAGATGGATGGACAAAGGGCAGAGATAAGGAGGTAAGGATAGTAGAGGAGTGAGTTCAGGTCAGGGCATTGTCAAAGAGCTGGGAAGCAGCAAGAATCACAGAAGGGGGGCAGTGAGAGAAGGTCTCTCAGAACGCATTGGAGAGTGAGGAACTTGCCTAAATCTCCCAAGTCTCCTTTGAAGGAGATTTCAATTTACATTAGCTTTCTCATTGAAAATGCTTATCAAGCATTATTCTGTTCAATGTTTGTCAATGAGTTTGCATTAGTCTCTATTGAAACATGGCCAGATTTGGCAACGTCAGCGTTTTTAAGATTCGTGTGGGTTTTATGGGTTCAAGCCCTGATCATATGAGCAGAGACTATATTCATTTCATTAGTGGGAGTGCTGTGATGTTGAATATCTTCCTGTGAAATTGAGATCCAATTTATCCTTTCATTTGTACATTAAAAAAAATGTCATTACACTTTGCAATGAAGCAACCTACACCGATCAACCAAAACATGACCACTGACAGGCGAAGTGAATAACATTAATTATCTTGTTACAATGGCACCTGTCAAGGGGTGGGATATATTAGACAGCAAGTGAACAGTTAGTTCTTGAAGTTGATGTGTTGGATGCAGGAGAAATGGGCAGGAGTAAAGACCTGAGCGACTTTGACAGGGGCCAAATTGTTATGGCCAGACGACTGGGTCAGAGCATCTCTGAAACGGCAAGGCTTGTGGGGTGCTCCCGGTCAGCAGTGGTGAGTACCTACCGACAGTGGTCCGAGGAGGGACAAACCACAAACTGGCGACAGGGTGTTGGGTGCCCAAGGCTCATCGATGCGCGAGGGCAACGAAGGCTATCCCGTCTGGTCCGAACCGACTGTGGCACAAGTCATAGAAAACTTTAATGGTGGTCATGGGAGGAATGTGTCACAATACACAGTGCATCGCACCCTGCTGCGTATGGGGCTGCACACGGAGGACCAACAAACAGCATATTAGGCAGGTGGTCATAATGTTTTGGCTCATCAGGTCATAATGTTTTGGCTGATCGGTGTATATCAATCAACTAGTATCACTGCAGATAATCTAATTGTTTATCTATTTTTGGCCATTGCTTAATATGTATGGGTGTCAGTGGTTATGGGGAGAAGGCAGGAGAATGGGGTTGAGAGGGAAAGATAGATCAGCCATGATTGAATGGTGGAGTAGACTTGATGGGCTGAATGGCCTAATTCCGTTCCTATATGAACGTATGAAATGCAAATACCATTTAGTAACGTCGGATTAAATGTGCCATATTGTTGTTAAGAGAAATATTGAATATTTCATCAGGAAACAAAATTAAACCTGTTTTGGAAACTATGGAAAACAGCGGACACTGGAGCGTAGTCTTTGATTGTTCCCTAAATTATGTGTTTAATGTTGGTATGTTGACCATCTTGCAAAAGAGCCTAGTAACTACCAATAAATTAGATTTCAGAGTAATCGGAAAGCCAAGTAACCATTTGGTGATGGAAATACTTAATTTATGTATTTTAGCAGAGGAGCATTGAGTTCGGATTAAAAATCCAGTTTTGTTGAACGCTATGGTCAGAGAATAAATTGAGGGGAGGAAAAGAAGTTAGCCTTCCTGGAATTTGCTTTTACAGCATATTTATTAATGGTTCAATGATGCATTTATTGTCGAATGTGCAAACGGACAGTTAAATTATTTTCTTACATGCAGTTCAGTACAGTATTCCCATAATCAAGCTCATCCTCGATTAGCAAGAGTACAGAAATAATCTACTGAGCCCGCACACAAGAGGCGCCATGTTTTGGTGCCATTTTCAAAGCCCAGTCCACGCTTTAGTTCTTATGAGCCCGATCCAGGTAAGCCCCATGCTGCTGCAAGCCTCCAGCCATCGCCTTCCTTGGACGAGACGACCCTCTCCTCGCCTGTCCAGGATGAGGGGAGATCTTATCGAAACGTATAAGATTATTAAGGGGTTGGACACGTTAGAGGCAGGAAACATGTTCCCAATGTTGGGGGAGTCCAGAACCAGGGGCCACAGTTTAAGAATAAGGGGTAGGCCATTTAGAATTGAGATAAGGAAAAACTTTTTCAGTCAGAGAGTTGTGAATCTGTGGAATTCTCTGCCTCAGAAGGCAGTGGAGGCCAATTCTCTGAATGCATTCAAGAGAGAGCTGGATAGAGCTCTTAAGGATAGTGGAGTCAGGGGGTATGGGGAGAAGGCAGGAACGGGGTACTGATTGAGAATGATCAGCCATGATCACATTGAAAGGCGGTGCTGGCTCGAAGGGCTGAATGGCCTCCTCCTGCACCTATTGTCTATTGTCCACCATTGTGTCCTGGGGGCACCTCCTGCAGCTGACCTTGCGGGTGCAGCAGGCCAGACCCTGGTTCCTTCTCCTACCGAGCTTGGTCCTCGCCCGTCACGTCCATCACTGTCTCTGGCTCCATCCTCCCGGTTTTCGGGGGACGAGCAGGGGTCGACTCAGCGGCTTTCCTATACAGACCGCCGTCCGCCGGGTCCTTCGGTGGCCAGCACAGCAGCTCTCCCTATGGGCCATGGGTCAAGATTTTCCACAGCTCCTGGATCAATACATTAAAAGTCTAGCAACTGCCCACAATGTTACTGTAACCTTGCACATGGTTACCTTTACATGGATGGGACAGGTTTGGAAGGATGTGGGCCAAACACAGGCAGGTGGGACTAGTGTAGCTGGGACTTGTTGGCCGTGTGCACAAGTTGGACCGAAGGGCCTGTTTCCACGCTGTATCACTCTATGACTCTATTACTTCACTTTATTGATTGATGAAAATAATATTTGTTCGGAAATCCTTTTTTGAGCATCTATCCTTCTTGATCCGATATCATGAGTGTTTGGGGGCATCTTTAATCGATTAAATATCATCGTGTTGTGTCAACATCCACACACTGACACTTTCCATCCTGTATCGACAGAGGGAAACAAATAATTTGCTGCAACTGAACAGTGCTGAGTAGGAATTGTAATCTCTGCACATTTACCCCAACTGAGATCAGTTAGCTCGCCCTAGCAATCTTCTGCTCTGTGTGGGTGATTACTACACTGATTCTTAAGTGGGCCTTAAGAGTTTTCAGATTTGAAGCAAAGGAGAAAATATTTGACCTTCAGCTGCCGAGTTAAACCACATGGATTGTTACTTGTCTCGCAAAGTATAATGCTAATATATGTGAGATTCCACAGCTTTAATAAACGTTATGTTTCTTTTTCAGACTCTCAGCAAGTGGTTCATGTCATTTCGTCGAGAAGCCAAGATTGGAGCGAGCATGAAGTTGCCATGGACACCACCCCCACTATTATTTACCAGGATGTATCTGGGGAATCGCAGTCAGCAACGTCCACCATTAAAGCCCTACTAGAGCTTCAGCAAACAGGTTTGCAACTCCAAACTTGAGGAAGGACATTCTTGCTATTCAGGGAGTGCAACGTAGGTTCACGAGGTTAATTCCCGGAATGGCGGGACTGTCGTAGGTTGAAAGACTGGAGCGACTGGGCTTGTATACTCTGGAATTTAGAAGGATGAGAGGGGATCTTATTGAAACATATAAGATTATTAAGGGATTGGACACACTAGAGGCAGGAAACATGTTCCCGATGTTGGGGGAGTCCCGAACCAGGGGCCACAGTTTCAGAATAAGGGGTAGGCCATTTAGAACGGAGATGAGGAAACACTTTTTCACTCAGAGAGTTGTGAAGCTGTGGAATTCTCTGCCTCAGAAGGCAGTGGAGGTCAATTCTCTGGATGCTTTCAAGAGGGAGTTAGATAGAGCTCTTAATGATAGCGGAGTCAAGGGATATGGGGAGAAGGCAGCCATGATCAGCCATGATCACATTGAATGACGGCGCTGGCTCCAAGGGCCAAATGGCCTACTCCTGCACCTATTGTCTATTGTCTTTTATTTATTCTTTTATAAGTTCATAAGTTCAGAATTTGGCCATTTGCCCATCAAGTAATCATGGCTGATCTATCTTCCCCTCGTAACCCCATTCTCCTGCCTTCTCATAACCCCTGACACCTGTACTAATCAAGAATCTTATGTATCTCTGCCTTAAAAATATCCATTGACTTGGCTTCCACAACCTTCTGAGGCAATGAATTCCACAGATTCACCACCCTCAGACTAAAGAAATTTTTCATCATCTCCTTTCTAAAGGAACGTCCTTGAATTCTCAGTCTCTGGTCCTAGACTCTCCCATTAGTGGAAACATCCTCTCCACATCCACTCTATCCAGGCATTTTACTGTTGCTGCTAACATTCTGTAAAGCTAATGAAATTGCCATAATAATGTTATAGGAGCAAAATTAGGCCATTCAGCCCATCAAGGTGGCATGGTGGCACAGCAGTAGAACTGCTGGTTTAAAGGCAGAGAACCGGGTTTGATCCTGACCTTGGGTGCTGGCTGTATGGATTTTGTACGTTTCTTCGTGACCTGCATGAGTTATCTCTGGGTGCCACGGTTTCCTCCCACACGCGAAAAACGTACAGATATATAGGTTAATCTGGCTTTGGTAAAAATTGTATCTTGTGCATAGAATAGTGCTAGTGTACGGGAATCACAAGTCGGCATAGTATACACTGGAATTTAGAAGGATGAGAGGAGATCTTATCGAAACGTATAAGATTATTAAGGGGTTGGACACGTTGGAGGCAGGAAACATGTTCCCAATGTTGGTGGAGTCCAGAACAAGGGGCCACAGTTTAAGAATAAGGGGTAGGCCATTTAAAACTGAGATGAGGAAAACCTTTTTCAGTCAGAGAGTTGTGAATCTGTGGAATTCTCTGCCTTCTGAGGCCAATTCTCTGAATGCATTCAAGAGAGCTAGATAGAGCTCTTAAGGATAGCGGAGTCAGGGGGTATGGGGAGAAAGCAGGAACGGGGTACTGATTGAGAATGATCAGCCATGATCACATTGAATGGTAGTGCTGGCTCGAAGGGCCGAATGGCCTCCTCCTGCACCTATTGTCTATTGGCATGGACTCGGTGGGCCGAAGGGCCTGTTTCCGTGCTATGCACACTCGGGGTCTCAGGGGGAACGTGCAAACTACATACAGACAACACCCGTAGTCAGGATCACATCCGGGCCTGTGACACTGAGGCAGCATCTCTACCACTGCACCACCGCCCCATGCCGCCTGTTTCACACATGTCTCTAAACTTGTGTTTTTATTTGGTTGTAGGAAAAGAAAAGCTGGAGTCTAAACCTCGTCAGCCAACTATTGACCTCAGTCAAATGGCAGTTCCAATCCAGATGACACAGGAAAAGAGACAGACTCCAGAAAGCCCGGCCATTACTGCTCTCGATTCGGAGCTGGCTTCTGAGTACTTCAGCACTGGCAAGTGTTTATCTGAACTTGCGTTTTTGAAAAAAAAAACTTGTTCTGGAATTTAAACTAAGAGAGTTCAAGAGATAATTATTTATTTGTCTAGCTTTTATAGACGAACCCACAGACCAAACAGAAGTATTCTCTTGCAGTCCCTCTTTGACACCAGACGTTCACAGCCTTGGAGGCATAGAAACTTTTTTAAGTTGATCGAGTGCCAGGTTGTAACGGAGTGCAGCAGTGATAACAGCAGGGATTCATCCTTTATTGCTAATCCAGTGTTAACCCATTGATGCTATCCTTTGTAAAACGCAAAAGTGCTGGAGTAACTCAGCGGGTCAGGCAGAGAAAAGATAGGCGACGTTTCGGGCGGAGACCCATCTTCAGACTCTGCCACCATGTCCACGCCTTCGCTCTTCAACTGAGTGGGGTGGCAAGGTGGTGCAGCAGTCGAGTCACTGCCTTACAGCACCAGAGATCCAGTTTCGATCCTGACTATGTGTGCTGTCTGTGTGGAGTTTTTTTACATTCTCTCTGGTGAGTTATTTTCCCTGGGAGCACCGGTTGCCTCCCACACTCCAAAGATGTACAGTTAATTGGCTTTGGTAAAGTTTGTAAATTGTTCCTAGTCTGCAGGTAGTGCTAGTGTATGGGGATTGCTAGTCAGCACAGATCCGGTGGGCCGAAGGGCCTGTTTTTGCGTTATATCTCTAAACTAAACTGCTTTCCATTGCTTCGTTTTGGGAGAGCTTGTCCAATCAAGTTTAATTCCTTCAGTTCAGGAATACCACCAAGAGCCACAAGGGATTTCCTTTGCTAATTATCCACCAAGAAGTGTATGAAGGAACTGCAGATGCTGGTTTACACCAAAGATAGACACAAAATGCTGGAGTAACTCAACGGGTCAGGCAGACTGAGCTAAAGAAGGGTTGCGACCCAAAATGCCACCTATTTATTTTCTCCAGAGATGCTGCCTGACCTGCATACTCCAACATTTTGTTGCCGGCCTTGTTTTGTTCTGGCCTTCTCCATCTTTCATTCTGAAGAAGGGTTTCGGCTCGAAACATCGCCTATTCCTTTTCTCTAGAGATGCTGCCTGACCCGCTGAGTTACTTAGGCATTTTGTGTCTGTAATCAAATGGAGAGTCTGAAGAAGGGACCCGTCCAAAACGCACCTTTCAACATCATCCAGAGATGCTGCTTGACCCGCTGAATTACTCCTGCACTTTGTGTTTTAATCAAAAGATATTTTGTGAGATGAGGATTTTTAATGTGGATATTTTCAAACGTAGTTTGGTCCCCCTCAGTAATTGGTATGACTCAGTAATTGGTCAGTAATTGGTATGACTAGAACTATCTCATTTGTTTATTTCATTTTGGGGAAATGCCAGATATCAGCATTAAACATCTATCAAGCTCAGCTGTTGAAGAAGAGATCAGAAAAGTTTGTCTGGGGCACTTGGGGGCCAGAAAACAAAATTGCTCCTATAGTAAGTGTAGAAAATTCTAATGGGTCTGGATCATTAGTGTGATTGCTTTGTATATTGAGCATCGACTGGAATTTTAAGCGGGTATGAAGAGGATAATTGGCACACATTCTGTGCACTATTCTCCACACGGTGAACTCTCGCTTGTCATTGTCAGATGGTTGTGATTTTTGATTGCATATTCCCTTGGCACAGCCTGCCTTCTTTAACCCAATAAACAGACTATCTACACAAATATATAAATCGGAGAGCTATGTAAACACCCTAAGGATTACTTCCATTCGTTTCATAACTGGGTTCCAAGACCAGCGAGAGCTCGCTCGTTGAAACATTTTGGACGCGTGCTTTTCCCCTTGTTCTGATTTATTCACCAAATAAACCAAAGGAACAGTTAATTGCAAATGAATGAAAAAGAAATGCAATTATTTGGGTAGGCGCGAGGATCCGCAGATACTGGCTTACAAAAAATGACACACAGTGCTTGAGTAACTCAGCGAGTCAGGCAGCATCCCCTGAGAACATAGAGAGGTGACGTTTCGGGTCGGGACCCCCCTTCTGTCTGACGAAGGGTCCTGACCTGAAACGTTCCCTATCCATGTTCTCCAGAGGTGCTGCCGGACCCGCTGAGTTACTCCAACATTTGTATCTTTAAAAAAAAATATTTTGATATTGCCCATCTGCTTTTTAGGCAGTCCCTCAAAGATCAAAGATGGGTTTTTTTAAAATCCATTTTTCTTCTTTGGATTCTGAGGAGGTTTATGAAAGGAATGCAGACCCTGCAGACTGCCCGAGCAGAGAATAGAGATTTTTCTTGAACAACAGGAGAGGCGGCCCTTTTGTAAATTTTATGTCATCACTCTGCAAAAGATGTATATGGGAAGGTAGACACAAAATGCTGGAGTAACTCAGCAGGTCAGGCAGCATCTCGGGAGAGAAGGAATGGGTGACGTTTCGGGTCGAGACCCTTCTTCAGACCCACAGAGGGGGAGCAGTGAGAGAGCATGTTGCTAAACTCTCGTCGAAGAGAGGAGGAGAACTTCTTCATAGTAGACATACCTTGAGGAGAATTTGCAGTGGAGCGGCAAGATGTGTAGGAAAATAACTGCAGATGCTGGGACACAAACTCAGCAGGTCAGGCAGCATCTGAGGAGAGACACAAAATGCTGGAGTTACTCAGCGGGTCAGGCAGCATCTGAGGAGAGACACAAAATGCTGGAGTAACTCAGCGGGTCAGGTAGCATCTCAGGAGAACACAAAATGCTGGAGTAACTCAGCAGGTCAGGCAGCATCTGAGGAGAGACACAAAATGCTGGAGTTACTCAGCGGGTCAGGCAGCATCTCAGGAGAACACAAAATGCTGGAGTAACTCAGCAGGTCAGGCAGCATCTCAGAAGATATATGTGAGAAGGCGGGTTCAACTACTGCATATGTTGTCACAAATGCTGAAATAACTCAGTGGGTCAGGTCGCATCGCTAGTGAAGACGGATAGATGACGTTTTGGGTCGGGATCCTTCTTCAGATTGATTGTACCAGGGAGAGCAGGGAAATTTTCCCCCCGACCCCTCCCCTCCACAGTCAGTCTGAAGAAGACCCGCTGAGTTACTCCAGCATTTTGTGCCTACCACCAAGAGGTTTGGTGAGCGAATTAGACAATAGACAATAGACAATAGGTGCAGGAGTAGGCCATTCAGCCCTTCGAGCCAGCACCGCCATTCAATGCGATCATGGCTGATCACTATCAATCAGTACCCCGTTCCTGCCTTCTCCCCATACACCCTCACTCCGCTATCCTTAGGTTTGGGTGTGAACTGTTAAATAACCTGCAAAAGCAAATTCCTAAAAGTGCTCTTACCTCAAGTTAAGTGGCGACTTTGTACACCAATGTGTGCCACTGCCTTCATGAGAGTTATTGAGATTGAGACCAAATAGAAAATTATTTTAAGTTCAGTGTATTTGCATTTATTGAAAACTGAATGTATAGGAAAGACCTGCAGATGCTGGTTTGTACCAAAGATGGACACAGTAATCTTTCAGTCTGGAGAAGGTTTCTCACTCAAAACGTCACCTATTTCTTTTCTCTGGAGATGCTACCTGACCCCCTGGGTTACTCCAGCATTTTGTGTCCATCTTCAGTTGAAAACGGAATCTAATTTCATTGATTCGGCACCGTAGACCACGTTGTTGTTGCCAGCTAACCTCCCTTGTCTGGTCTGAAACTGGATCCTCGGACATCCTTTCAGTATGAAGAAGGGTTCTGACCCGAAACAGATAGGTGAAGTTTTGGGTGGGGACCCTTCTTCTGACTGATTGTAGCAGGGAGAGCAGGGAAATTTCCTCCCCCCACCCACACACCCCTCCGCACTACAATCATTTTGAAGAAGGGTGCCAACCCAAAATGTCACTCATCAGCTGTCTCCAGAGATGCTGCCTGACCCGCTGAGTTACTCCAGCACTTTGTGTCTATCTTCGGTATAAACCAGCAGATAATCCACAGTTCCTTTGTACAACAAACTACTGCATCACAGCTTCACAACCTGATGAAAGTGTGAACCAGCGAATTAGAAAATGTACTACATCTGCTTTTCTGAAGAAATGTTCCTTTTAGATTCAGGGCAATTGCAAGAAGGGAAACGTTTACACCTTGATTAATAACTAGACTTTTTGCTTTCGCTTCCTGCTTTTTCAGTATACATACTGTTACAGTATTAATGCGCACCTATTTTTATTACTTGTTCCTGCTGCTGACAACACATTCATTACGTTACAGGGAAAAGCATCAAAGTGGCAATCTCCAGTTCGAGCATTGGCTCTGGGGAAGTGGCATTGGCCTCCCTGCTCTCAAGCGGTCAGCAGCAGCAGACAGCACAGCATTCTGCAGGGGTGAAATCAGTCCCAGTATCCTCCGCGATCGCTGTCACACACATTCTTCAGCAGGTAAGTACTCAGCTCGAATACTGTGCCCAACCTGTCAGCAAGTTACACAGCCAGTGAGGGTTTGCAACAACAAAAAAACCATGGAGAGTTTTATTTGCTTTTACGGGAAATGTCCCTTTCAAGAAGTAGAATGCTGACCCGTGATTATATTGACGCATGCTGCTATGAATTTTGAAAATGCTTGAGTTTAGTTCGGATTAGTTTAGTGATACAGCAAGGAAACAGGCCCTTTGGCCCACCGAGTCCACGCTGACCATTGATCGCCCATTCACACTAGTTATACCACTGCACACTAGGGGCAATTTCCAGAGGGCCAATTAACCTACACACCTGCACGCACGTCTTTGGGATGTGGGAAGAAACCAGAGCACCTGGAGGAGACCCATGCTTGCGGTCACAGGGAGATCATGCAAACTCCACACAGACAGAACCTGAGGTCAGAGTCAAACCCAGGTAACCCATTCGGCCTGCTTGATGCAACAGCATTCCCTAATTTTATCAATCGCGTTATATCCCAATCATATTGTGGAAATGCGTTATAGCAGATCTACCTATCTACATGCAAGGAAAACTTAATCCATTTTGGCACACATACAACATGCATTAATTTTCTCTTGGGTTGCTCATTCCCCAAACCTTCACGCAGATCCCGATAAAGCTGCAAGCGATTACGGAGCAGGCTTCCGCAGCCAAAAAAGAGGACTCGGAGGCTGAAGAAAGCGAAGTAGAAGAGGGTGACACGTTGGACCCACAAACTGGTCTCTTCTACAGGTCAAACACCTCGATGCTGCCGCCGGCTCAGCCGCAAGAGAAGCCTCCGCTTCAACCTCGGGAGGTGGCGCAGACTAAATTGCCAGCGCTGCAGAAATCGGCGGCGGTGGCTGCAGCCCAGGCCGCGCAAGCCATGGTGCAGGTGATCGCAGTCAAGGCGCAACAGCAGCTTCCAAAGCTGCCGCATCAAGCACAACCCAAACCGCAGCCACAGTCTCCACACCCGCAACAACAGCCGGAGAAATCCCAGCTAGCCATTAAACAGCAGCCAGTCTCAACGGAGCAGCACCTTCCTGGACAGGTAACCCCATACCGTGATCGGCGGACCATTGCATTGGTTAACATTTTCAATGCTGTTTCTCATAGGATAGACAGGGGTCGGAGGGAGCGTTAGTATCCTGTTTGGAAGTAGTCACTAACGTTCACGCACAAAGTGGTGTATTCTCATTGATGGCCAGGAAAGTTTTATACTTTACAGATAAAGAGCAGAAACAGTCCCTTTGGCCCACCAAGTCTGTGCCGACCAGCAATCATCCCGTACACTAGCACTATCCTGCACACTAGCGACAATTTTACAATTGTACCGAAGTCAATTAACCATCAAATCTGCACATCTTTGGAGTATGGGAGGAAATCGAAGCACCCGGAGAAAACCCATGCAGTCACAGGGAGAATGTACAAACTCCGTACGACAGCACCCATGGTCAAGATCGGACCCAGGTCTCTGGTGCTGTAAGGCAGCAACTCTACCGCTGTGCCACTGTGCGGCCCATGTTCTCTTTAAGATTTCTATGAAGCATCTTTGGGGTGGAGATGGGGAGAGGAGATTTTTACCATATTGAAGGCCCAATATAATTGGAAGCTCTGGTGCGTATTTACACGCATTTGCAATCATAGAATCATACAGTGTGGAAACTGACCCTTCGGCTCAACTTGCCCACGCCGACCAACATGTCCCATCTACACTGCACCCACTTTCCTGCGTTTGGCCCATGACCCTCTAAACCTGGCCTATGCACGTACCTGTCTAATTGTTTCTTAAACGTTTCGATAGTAACCTCAACTACCTCCTGCAGCTTATTCTATACACCCACCACTCTTTGTGTGAAATCTAAAACCTATTCCTTTCTCTATCCTGGAAAATAATTGGAGCTCGGACTTGGTCAAGGAAAACTCGGACCTAAATCACAGAGCCGTCCCTAAATATTTGTTCAAAATCACTGAAAAATTGCCCAAGGAGAAAATGGCCATGGGTTGTGGAGGCACATATTTCAAACCCTGTTGAGAACAAATATAGTTTTGTAGATACGGTTCAATTGATCGATCCTACACCCCCATTAGGAAGCTCTTATTCAGTCGAAGCAGAAGTTGGCAGAATCAAGACCGCAATAGACAATAGACCGCAGTGGTAACACGAAGCAAAGCTTGAAATGTCAACGATGTTGGCTGCAGTGGCTTCAGTCAAATCAGGGTTACTGGGCTAAGCTTTAGAGATACAGCGCAAAAACGGGCCCTTCGGCCCAACAAGTCCATACTGACCAACGATCACCCCGTACACCAGCAGTATCCTACACACAGGGGCCGAAGCCAATTAACTTACAAACCTGTACATCTTTGGAGTGTGGGAGGAAACTGGAGCATCCAGAGAAAACCCATGCGGTCACAGGGAGAACGTACAAAGTCCATGCAGACAGCACCCGTAGTCAGGATCGAACCCGGGTCCCTGGCTAGTTCAGATCATGTATTTTCAAAAAAATAGTCAAAAGTTGTCAAATCACTCTATCCGTGCCTCAATCCCAGCCTTTAGAAAGAAACCAGAAGCTTCACTTAGAAAGTAAAGTTTAGAAAGTTTAAAAGCCACAAGTACTGGAGTAAGGTAGTGGGTCAGGCAGTATATCTAGAGCACATGGATAAGAGGTTTTGGGTCAGGATCTAAGAACGGTCCCAACCCGAAACGCTGCTGATATGTGTTCTCCAGAGATGCTACCTGACCCACTAAGTTACACCAACACTTTTTTTTGTTGTAAACCTGCTGTTGCTCTCACTGTTTTTAAGTTGTAATTCCTTATCAACACTGACTTTAAGCACATAATTAATATCATGTTTTTCTGGTTGTGATTAAGCAAGAATGAGAAGTGAGCTATAAAAACCAGAATATCTTGATATCATAAATTGGAGTCTAGGTCTTTTGATGTTGCCATAGTTTACAGTCATTGCAACGTACTAATGTATAATATGATATTGTGTAGAAACAAAGAACTGCAGATGCTGGTTAATGCACAAAAAGCCACAAAGTGCTGGAGTAATTCAGCCAGTCAGGCAGCGTCTCTGGAGAACATAGATGGGTGACGTTTTGGGTCGTGATCTTTTTTTCCAGACCGAAAAAGTGTCTTGACCCGAAACGTCACCTATCTATGTTCTATGGAGATGCTGCCTGACCCGCTGAGTTACTCCACCACTCTGTCCTTTTTAAAAATTATATTGTGTGGTTTTTCTGGAACAGTTTATATGGTCGGTGACACTTTACTGCTATTTTGTTATCCATGTCCAACTCTTAACTTTTACTCCATTTACTTAATACTTGTCCTTATTTGTAACTGTCTTTGGGGACATTTTATTCTGTATTCACAACCCTTTGCTTTTAACCAACTTATTTTAAATTCTAAGATTTTCTTCCTCTGTTCTGGAACAGAAGAGCGGTCTTTAGCTGGCAAATGCATTTGGCCTGTGTCTGTTCCTTTAATTGGCTCAGGTTCTCTTCCCTCATTCCAGCTTTGCCCCCCTGGAGTGTTTATTGATTTCAGTTGCAGCATGAGGACTGCAGTAGCTGCTTTGCCAAGACTGTGGTGTCTACAGTAGACGACGTTAGCCAAATCACTTGGAGTAGCATTATCCTTCCAAGTTGAGTGCTTGGATTTCTAACCTAAAATTCAGTATGTTTAAATTCTTTATAAAAAGCAGCAAAGTGCTTTGCAGCTCTGGCAGATAGTTTGATGGGATTGGGTCTTTGTAATCTACAATTACACATTGTTTACTCCCAATCTCAGTGTGCTGTTTAGGCTTTTAGTTTGGAGAAACAGCGCGGAAACATGCCCACCGAGTCCACGCCGACTAGCGATTCCTGTCCACTATCCTACACACTAGGGACCATTTACAATCTTGACCGAAGCCAATTAACCTACAAACATGTACGTCTTTGGAGTGTGGGAGGAAACCGGGGCGCCCGGGTAAAACCCACGGGGAGAACGTACAAACTCCGTAGAGACAGCACTGTAGTCAGGATTGAACCCGGGTCTCTGGCGCTGTAAGGCAGCAACTCTACCGCTGCGCCCTAGATGATCAACTCACTGGATGATTTTTAGTATATCCCCGTCTATGATGAGGCCACCTAGAAGTAGGTTCTCTTCAAGTTGCTCAGTGTCTTTAAGCTACTGTGCACAAAGCGTGACTGTCAAAAGTACAGCAAGGTGTCTTACGCAGTTATAATTATCAGAAAAGATTGAAGAGATTGGGCTTCTTTTAAAGAGGAGATTATGAAGCAGTTTCATATCATAGACATAGAGAGGTTGCCACGTGAGAGATTCAAACTGTAAGACAACCACCAGTACAAGCCAGTCTATAACTTGGGAGAAACTCTCTTAATTGGTTGGAATATGGGATTCGCATGTTGTGGTTTGGATGAATAGTGTAGACGGATTTAAATGGGGAAGTATGTGCACGTGGATTAAAGAGCAAAAATCTATATACATAACGTTAGTTGATATATGATGAGAAGATGCTAGTGTGTAACATAAACCCTGGATCATTTGAACCAGGCATTTAAACATTAGTGTAATATTGATTGCTCTGCACTTGGCTAAAAAATTGGTCATGGAGATTATCAGAAGATTAGATATTGAACTTGATCTCTGGATTCTGGTCTGGCTTGTCATTCTACCTCAGCAAAGACTCAAACATAACTTATGCATTCCTGTTTATCTGGATCAGCTATTCCAGTGACTGAGATTACCAATGCAGAGACTAAACAGGCACAGTTTGGTGCAGTAGATTTGTCTCACTAGAAACGGAATTAACATGATACACACACAAGGTAGACACAAAATGATGGAGTAACTCAGTGGAACAGGCAGCATCTCTGGAGAGAAGGAATAGGTGACGTTTTGGGTCAAACCCCTTCAATTAATATGAAATCCTTTCGATATCAACAGATGGGGAAGATTTTCATCTTCCTGCATTCCTAAAATCACCTCAAACAGAAATCTTAGTATCTCAGCCAATGAAACTGATGAGATAGGTTACATTTAAGACATATTTATTTTAATTATTTTCAACCCCAGATGGATTTATAAGGTAATGTTTCATGTTTTATTTCTTTAGCTAGGCTAAGTTGTAAGTTATTTTTTAAATAAAAATAATTAATATTCAAATTTTCTAATTTCATTTGTGTAGCTAGTTGAGTATTTTCTCTCTCTTCCCTTCCTTGCTGAGATGCAGCACTATGGATTCTATCTGCCCTCCAATGTTCTTCATAAGCGGCTGCTGTACACGTGTGAGATTGGTTGCAGTGTTGGGAAGCTGTCCGACCATGGGCAGCTTCACAGCCAAGCCTAATCCTCATTCGCTGGACACCTGTGCGCAAGCAAGTCCAAGGAGCCACTAGAGGCTGCCGAAGGTGGACTCGTGAGCAAATCCCAGAGTGCTGAAGGGCCGGGGCGGGTCAGGCAGCATCCGTAGAGGGAATAGATGGACGCCATTTCTGGTTGGGACCCTTCTTCAGACTCTAAAGGAAGTTGGAACTCAGAGTCTGAAGAAGAGTCCTGACCCAAATGTTGTCTGTCCATTCCCTCCACAGATATGGCTTGACCCGCCGAGTTCCTCCAGCACTTTCTTGTTTGCTCAAGACTCCAGCCTCGAGTTTGAGCTGTGCTCGGTGATTAGCATTCAGGGTAAAAAAATCTCTGTCCAATTTGCCTTGCACCTTTGTTATTAATCTAGCATGCTGCGGTCCCTTCTAGAATTCCTACTAAAGCTCAACTTTAAAAATCCAATGCCTCAACACAGACCAGTAACAAGTCTTAGAACTACCTCCTCTACAAAAAATAAGATGCACAGTGCTGGAGTAACTCAGGCAGTATCTCTGGAGAACATGGATAGACGAAGTTTCGAGTCGGAATCCTTCTTCAGCCTCTGAACGAAGTCTGAAATCTTTGGAGTCTGAACAAGGGTCCAGGCACACCTATTAGTCACAACTACCTGGTCTATATAGCTCCTTTTCTTTCTGATCCAAATGTGATAGGAACGAGGGTAATGGGTGGTGACGAGTGGTGGAAGATTCAGGTCCCAAATCACCCTACTGTGACATTCCAGTTCTTGATTCACTCGGTGAAACGGAGCACCAAGCTTCAAATGCTGGAAACTGAAATTTTTAAAAACCCAAGAAAAATGATGGAAATGTTCGGCAGCACCTTGCAAGGAAAGATGGATTAATGTTGCAGGCCTTCATCAGAAGTGGTGTGACACTGAGTAACTTCTTGAAAAGAAATTCCAGACTGTTCTGCTCTGTTCTCCCATTGTCATTTAATGATTATTGTAGGGCTTCTGTTGACATTTTCAGGCACACCCTCCCATCATAAGCCAAGGAGCAACAGTCACCAAAATAACTTTTGGGAATTTCCAAGCCACTACCATCACGAAAAAGGCCTGTGGCAGCTCAGAGAGCTCAGTACTGGCAACAAACTATTACACGGTGCAATCTTCCAAAAAGTCCACGGAAACAGATATTTTAAAGATCTCAATGATGGAGGCCCAGATCGAAATGAATGAGGAAGCCTCCAATGTAGACGCTAGAAAAGAGAGGAAGTCCACCGTGCAGAAAGTAAGCACTCCGCAGTCAGCTCATTCGAGTCAGTTCCAAAAAGCAGCTGCGGAATCCGCGGCCAAAGACAAGGAAAGCAAACAGAACCCAGAGAACACCCTTCCACCCAGGGCAGCAGAGGGAGCTGGCAAGTCTACTCAGAGCCACTTTCTTCAGATTCAAAATGTAACGCGAGAGAAGTTTGATGATATATCTGCAGATATCCTTATTCAGGTAAGCATACGTGTATCTGTTTAAAATCTTGACACAGCCCCGACGTGCATGTAGTGCACAGACTCTGTGATCTGTCACCTGTCTATGGCACCAAGAGAGAAATAAAGTCAAGACAGGTTAGCAGCATTTTGCAGGGATAACAAAGGACACGAAGTGCTGGAGTAACTCGGGGGGGTCGGGCAGCATCTCTGGAGAACATGGATGGGTGACATTTCGGGTCGGGGCCCTTCAGATTGGGACAGGTTTTGTTCCAAGCGCAGTTGTAAGCGGTTCTAAGTTGCTTCTGAACTTTAGTTACAGACTTACCCAGCTGTGAAATTTATGCCTGAAAAATAACACTCCTTGTAAAGTAAAAGTTCATTTAAAATGGCAGTCTTCACGGAAAAAATATTACCACATGCAAAGATACTGAAGAGCCTAATCTCAGCTTGGAGTCGAACAACTAAACAAAAACGATTCCTCGTGCTAGATATATTTTTCTTTTCTGGATGTTATTCAGCTCTAGGAGAGGACTGGTAGGGTCAGCTAGTCCTCAATTCCCCTTCCCGTTTTAACATTTAAAGGTATCAGAGTGTGATCTGGCCCAGTCCATAATATCTTTCAAAGTCTGAAAGAAATGTTCACAGATATTTTCAAAATCAAGTTTTGTGAAAACCTTCAATCTTCAAAAAAAAAAAGGCACAAGACCAGAATAAAGCAAGTACCAGAGAGAGGTTTGATTATGGCCTCTGCCTTTACGTCTGATGGCCATATTAATTTATGCATTGAGCCACACAAGGCAAGCGGATACCAGGCTTAATGCCTGCTATGTACAAGCTCAAGTTACCACACTGGTGGAAATTTAGCTATTGGAATTAGTTTTGGTATCCTGAATTAGAGTGAGAGTCTATGAGAGTGAATTGGAGCTAGTGCCATTGGCCTGCATTTGGCCCATATCCCTCTAAACCTTTCCTTTCCATGTACCTGTCCAAATGACTTTTAGTTATTTTATTGTTCCTGCCTCACCTATTTCTTATGGCAGCTCATTCTACATACCTACCAGCATCTGTGTGGGAAAGGTTGTACCTCGGGTTCCTATTAAATCTTTCCCCTCTTGCCTTAAATCTATGAACTCTTGATTCCCCTACCCTGGGGGGAAACAAAAGACTGTGCATCCATCCTATCTTTTCCCCTTGTGATTTTTTTACATCTCTATAAGATTGGCCTCCTGCACTGCAATGGATAAAGTCCTAGCCTGCCCAACCTCTGTAACTCAGCCCCTCGATTCTTGGAAATGTCCTTGTAACTCGTCTCTGCCCCTTTCCAACTTAGGGGTGTAATTTCTTCAAATTATTAAGGGAAAACCTAAGTATCTTCAATTGCAGATTACTATGCAATAACACCTACTGAAAAAGCCGCATGCAAGAATATATAGAAGGTTGAATTGAGTTTTGGTTGTGTATCACCCTCTGATTTAATTGCAGGTATTTGCTGACCTAGCTGAATTATATGAATTAGTTGTCAAAGGTTGACCAGGGCATACAAAACGCCAACTCGCTAGTTTTAGTGTTGTTTAAAGATACAGGCCCTTCGGCATCCCGAGTCTGCGCCGACCAGCGATACAAGCACACGAACACTATCCTACACACACTAGGGATAATTTACAATTATGCCAAGCTAATTAACCTATAAACCTGTACTTTGGAGTGTGGGAGAAAACCCATGCGGGTCACGGGGAGATCGTACAAACTCCATACAGGCAGCACCCGTAGTCAGGATCGAACCCGGGTCTCTGGCGCTATAAGGCTGCAACTCTACCACTGCACCACTTTGCTGCCCACCTTATTGATTTTAAAAGATAGGGTAAGTCTGGGAGAGAGAACTATCCAGGAAAATTGAATCATTCACATTTACCACCAAGCAAATTTTGACATTTTTGGAATTAGAAAAATGAAAGAGAAAAAAAAAGTAAGATTAATTAAGACAAGGAGAAACATAGTCTTGTATGATGTTAGAAACACAAGAAGTAGAAGCAACAGCCCTTGGCGCCTGTTCTGTATCTGATCCCTTACCCCACCGCCTCGTTCAGGCACAAGCCACACATCCTTTGATTCCCTTTATTTTTAAAAAAATCAATTGATCTCTTGAATATATTTAGTGTGGTGTCTGTACCCCTTTTGTTCAAAAGATCCCCTTTCCTCTGGGTGAAGAACTTTCTTCCTACAGTTGTACTGAATGGCTGATCCCTGATTTTGAAACGGTGATCATCTTTCCAGTTACTCTGGCTGGTGGTGAAAAAGGGGGGGGGGGGGGGGGTGAGAATTGTCAATGCATCTCCCTTATTCTCACTTATTAAGGCCCATAATAATTTTGTATGTTTTAACATGATTGCCAATCTGTTCTTCTGACCTCGTGAGAATTCAGGCCCAATCCGGACAATTAATCTGGTCCTTCAGGGCGGCACGGTGGCTCAGCAGTAGTGTTGCTACCTTACAGAGACCCGGGTTTGATCCTGACTACGGGTGCTATCTGTACGTTCTCCCCGTGGCCCGTGTGGGCCCTCTCCGAGATATTTGGTTTCCTCTCACACTCCAAAAACTCTACAGGTTTGTGGGTTCATTGGCTTGGTACAAATGTAAATTGTTCCAAGTGTGTGAGGGAGTGTTAATGTGCAGGGATTGCTGTTCGGTGCGGGCTTGGTGGGCTGAAGGTTCCTGTTGCCGCGCTGTATCTCAAACAAAACTAATCTTTGCCACATTCCTTCATGCACACACAATCCTTCCTCAGACAGGGAGTGCTGACCTGTACACATTATTTCACGTGCCTTGGCCAAGACCCTGTTATTTGGAGCAAGACATCTATTCTCTCATGCTTAAATCCTCGTGTTGAAGGCCTTCCTAATTGCTTGTTATATCTGGATATTAATGTGTATTGCTCTATGTACGTAGACACTCAGGCCTGGGTGTGTGTGTGTATACATATATATATATGTGTGTGTATGTGTGTATATATGTATATATGTCTGTATATGTGTATATATGTGTATACGTGTATGTATACGTGTATATATGTATGTATACGTGTATATATGTATGTATGTGTATATATATGTATGTATGTGTATATATGTATGTATATGTGTATATATGTATGTATATGTGTATATATATATGTATATGTGTATATATATATGTATATGTGTATATATGTATATGTATGTATATATATATAGTCTAATTTTTAAATTCCTGATCTTCTAATCTATCTCGATGCAACCCTTACCCTTTTTTATTTGCTTCTTCTCTGTGGTTATAACACTATATTCGGCACTGTTTATTTTGTTATTTTTCTGTTTTTTTGCACTAATGTACTTAATGTATGGTAAGATTGATTAAATGGCACGCAAAGCAAAGTTTTTCACTGTATCTTGGTGCACATGACAATAATAAACTAAAACCTAATCATAATTCTGCCAGAGGAGGTAGTTGAGGCTGGGACTATCCCAGCATTTAAGAAACAGTTGGACAGGTACATGGACAGGACAGGTTTGGAGGTATATGTACCAAACGCAGATAGGTGGAACTAGTGTAGTTGGGGCAAGTTGGCCGGCGCAGGCAAGTTGAGCCTGTTTCCACGCTGTTTCACTCTATGACTATATATTCTGTCTATCATGTGTTACCTCTATATTTCCCTGCGCAGAGACGCAGCTGGTAGAGCTGCTGCCTCACAGCGCCAGTGACCTGGGTTCGATCCTGACCATGCGTGCTGTCCGTGTGGAGTTTGCACGTTCTCCCCGTGACCAGGTGGGACCCTCTGGGTGCTCTAGTTATCCCCCTACATCCCAAAGATGTGTGGGTTGGTCCTTTGGCCTGTAATTAAAAAGAAATTGCACTTAGTGTTTAGGGAATGGATGAGAGTAGTATAATATTGAACGAGTGTGAACAAGTGATCAATGTTCGGTGTGAACTTTAGTGGGACGACGGGCCTGCTTCTCAGCTGTATATCTAAAACGAAAAACTATCTTCCTCACAGCCCTCATTGCCACTTGGTGACAATGAATGCCTTATTGAATTACATTAACAAATTTTACTCTTAGCAAATAACTAATACAATAACCGCACTTTTTTGTTTACAAATTAGGGTTTAGTTTAGTTTATTGCCACGTGTACCAAGGTACAGTGAAAGGCTTTTGTCGCATGCTAACCAGTCAGCAGAAAGACAATTTATTGTCTTATAATCGATACATCTACAGATACATGATAAAGTGAATAATGTTTATTGCAAGATAAAGTCCAGTAAAGTCCGATTAACGATAGTCTGGGGGTCTCCAATGAGGTAGATAGTAGTAGTTGTAAGTTGCAATGTCCTGTCCCACAAATCCTCAGTGTGAACATCACTGTACCAAAATCACTGTAACAATTTTCTTGTTAGGAGGGAATTAATTTTTCAGGGGAATTTATCTATAATGTAAAAGTCAGTAAAACTTTCATTAGTTGCGTTTAGAAATTAAATCTGTTGCAGAAAGTAGTGCACAAACTGATTAGTTTAGTTTAGAGAGAGAGCCCAAAAACAGACCCTTTGGCCCACTGAGTCCGAGCCGACCAGCGATCCCCGCACACTAACACTATCCTACACACACTTGGGACAATTTACAAATAAACCAAGCCAATTAACCTACAAGCCAGTACGTCTCTTGGAGTGTGGGAGGAAACCGAAGCACCCGGAGAAAACCCCTTGCGATCGCGGGAAGAACGTGCAATCTCCGCACAGACAAGTATCCGTGATCTGTTAAGGTTTGGTGTTAGTAGATTGCATTATGGAGCATAATCAATTTATACAATACATCACTGCAGAACAGAACAAATTAATGAGAGTGTGCAGAGTTACCAAGTCCACAGGGTGACAGTTAGTTAATGAGGGAAAAGGTAAGCTGGTTCGCCTTTAGTCTGGAATTGAAATATTCATTGAATATTGCCTTTTAGCTGTCCTTTGAGGGCTTCCTTCTTTTCCTTTTTCATTCATTTTCTAACCCAACTAATATTCTTTATGTTCGATTCTCACATAAATGATTTCTTATAATTTCGGCCATAGTCTTTTTACTTTGTTATATATTTTGTCGCAGACTTGATATTCTTTTAAATTGTGCTTAGTAATTGGATAAATAATTGCATGAAGCTGAAGTTTGCTGATAGGATTTTGGTCGTTTGTCTATTGATTGCAAAAAAATTGGAAGTGGTACTAAATTTATGTAATGCATTGGTGAGACTGGGGCGACATCGTACATTCACTTAGCTTGTTATAAACAAAATATTAGTAATAGAAAGTTATCACATTTAATATATTTATACCAGAAATAAAAAGCTTTGTTTATGAAGAATGAAACGAAAAATTAAACCATCTTGAAAATTAAGTGACCATTCTAATGAGAGCTTTCAAAATTAAAAAAGTTGTTGAAAGAGCAATAAAGTATTTCAGCCGATTGCCAAATTGATAGTAGGATCACACAAGGCAACTTTATCTCAATGGTAGGACTTTTGCCTCTTGCACTGGACTGTTTGAAAATATCTATTTGAGCTGTAAGATATTTTAGAGACACGTCAATGTGCTGAAAGGCGCTATAGCAATGTAGGTTCTTTCCTTGAAGACAAGACACAAGTTGGAATCCTGTGGAAAAAAAACACAAAGTACTGGAGGAACTAAGCAGGTCAGACCGCATCTGTGGAGGGAAAGGACCAGTGACATTTCGGTTCGGGCCCCTTCTTCAGACTCTGAAAGAAGTTTGAAGTGTTCAGTCTGAAGATGGGTCCTGACCCTAAACGTCAGCTGCCCATTCTCTCCACAGACCTGGCTGACCTGCTGAGTTCTTCAAGCACTCCGTTTTATTTTGCCCAGGTTCTTCTGTTGGTCAACAGTGGAGGAATGAACAAAAATGTCCTTGAAATATTTTTCTACATAAGATTATTAGCCTGTATTCAGTAATTGAGAAGATACAAATAGAAAGGTTTAGTTTAATTTAGAGATACAGCGTGGAAACAAGCCCTTTGGCCCAGCAAGTGTGCGCTGGCCAGCGATCCCCATACACTGGCACTATCCTGCACACTGGAGACAATTTGCAATCTTTACCTAAGCCAATTCACCGACAAACCTATCTCTTTGGAGTGTGCGTCTTTACAGGTATCGCAAACATTTAAGATATTTTTTACCAGAAAAGGCAAATGGGTGAAGATAGGCAGTCAAAGATTTAGTACTTGCATGCTGTTTGATTGCAATGTTAATGATCAATGTTTTCCCTTTGTCCTAGTCTATACCACAGTATTCCATACCAAGTCAATCCAGCTCGAATGTAGTCGTCGAACCCAGTGGTCTTTTGGATATCACAAACTTTACCAGCCAAAGGATCGCTGATGAGGAGTCTGTACAGTATTCAGCCATGGAACAAGATATGGACAGTAGCAACGAGGAAGGTCCAGAACCCAGTTCAACAGACAGCATGGCTGGTCAGCCTCCTTGAAAGACCGGCTCTACTTGAGCAACTAAGATGTTCTACTGTGTCTTGAGAAACTTTTCCATGAGGTGACAAGTGTTTTTTTTAAGAATGTGTACATAGAAACTGTTTTTGGTAGAAAAAAAACATTGTAAAGAAGATTCTGTATACGTACATTTAGAACTTTTAAAGTGAAATAGGTCTTTTAAAAAAAAAAAAAAAGATTGAAGAAGGCTCAATCATTTTCATTTGACTGAAAACTAACCACACCAAGAATTCTTCTTGCCATTCCCAAGAGAAACGTTGGACATATTATTGAAGCCTTTTGGGAAGCAGTCAAAAGAAGACGTACTATTGTGTCGGTAGCTGTCCGGGACTGGAGGTGGGCTCTCCTCAGGGCAGTAAATATCTCTGCACCATTAATAATAAAAAGTTCCCACCTGATATCGAGACATACAGAATAATTACCAATTAGCCTCTTCGCATGCCCGCTGGCTATGTCACACTCGAGATTACTTGTTTACGTCTATTGTGCTAATTTTGTTATGTTAATTGTGTGGATTTATTGATTATCTGGAAATTGAAAAGATGGGAGTTTTTAATAAGACATAGGAGCAGAATTAGGCCATTCAGCCCATCAAGTCTACTCCGCCATTCAATCATGGCTGATCTATCTCTCCCTCCAAACCCCATTCTCCTGTCTTCTCCCCGTCACCCGTACTAATCAAGAATCTATCTGTCTGCCTTAAAAATATTTATTGACTTGGCCTTCACAGCCTTCTGAGACAAAGAATTCCACAGATTCACCACCCTCTGGCTAAAGAAATTCCTCCTCATCTCCTTTCTAAAGGTATGTTCTTTTATTCTGAGGCTGTGTCCTCTAGTCCTAGACTCTCCCACTAGTAGAAACATCCTCTCCACATCCACTTCATTTTCCGGTATCCATTAATGGGTGAGTACTTTGCCTTCAATCATTCTTCCAACTCGGGTCATTTAAAACAAAAAGTCCTACGGGAAGACGGACAACTTGATTTTCCTTTCAAGTTCTTAGTTTTCGAATCTGGGAAATTCATGGAAGATTTTGAGGTAAAACTGAAATTACAAAAATATACTTCTGAGAGCATTTGATAGTTCCAATTAGTGGTATGAATGTTGATTTTTCTAATTTCAAGAAACTCCTGCATTCCCTCTTCCCCACCCTAGTCTTAGTTTTTCTTTAGTTTTAGTGATGCAGCGCGAAAACAGGCCCTTTGGCCCACCGAAATCAGTGATCCCCGCATATTAACACTATCCTACACCCACTCGGGACATTTAATTTACCAGGCCAATTAATCTACCGGTCCCACTCTTTGCATCCTTGTTATCGCATCTTCCCCAGCCAATAATGGGCCATTATGGGCTACACCCTTCCTGAGGTTATCTGTTGCCGGCCCTGATTTGTTTTGACCTTTTCTTGCCTCCAGTTTATCCCCCATCTCTCCATTTTCAGTCTGAAGAAGAGATGCTGCCTGACCCGCTGAGTTACTCCACCACTTTGTGTCCATTTAAAGATGATGACGTTTGTTCAACTGACTGACAGATCATTAACAAGATCACGTATATAAGCTTGAACTATGAGGTAAAACACTTAATCTGGCAATGCTTCAGAATTATCACTTCATCATAATGGAGCTTTGAGATGTCTTGAAGTCATGAAAAGCACTGTAGATATATAGGGTTGGTTCTTTCATTGATTTATCAACTGTGGAAGAATAAAGGAAAATATGCTGTGCGTTTTTCTAAACTAGGCTGTTTGGCTGTTGCATTTAATTAAAAGGTTAATATTTTTGATTGGACTTCAAAAGAATAGGTGTGTCGGCATGAAGATATGCTCTGATTATTGAAGCAAAATGGGTCAGCGCAGACCTTAGTGAAAAGACCATGAATGCTATGCCATGATGTCACCTTCAATTCTCACAAACTTCTTGGCATCTTTTGAAATCTCTTAATGTCGCAGCGGTGGAGTTGCCGCATTACAGCGCCAGAGACCCGGGTTCGATCATTGTTCTTTATCCCTCTACATCATCATTTATATCTCTCGTTTCCTTTATCCCTAACCAGTCTGGAGACGGGTCTCGACCTGAAACATCACCCATTCTTTCTCTCCAGAGATGCTGCCTGTCCCGCTGAATTACTCCAGCTTTTTATGCCAATCTTTGGTTTAAACCAGCATCTGCGGTTCCTTCCTACACATGATACTAAAAAATGTCAGCTCTGAACATGTTTCCATCGTAAGACAGATTCTACTTTCATGATTCATTAAAGAGGCAGTGTAGCAATAGAGTCCCCAGGGTTGCATCACCCAAATTGAGTGTTATCGACACGTGGAAATTGTGGGTAATTATTTGCTGTGCTCCAGACAGAATTATCGAACAAAAGCTTTCAAATTATTTTTTGTTGCAATGATTGAAAAAGAAAAAACTTTCAGCTGGAGTCGACGAGCTTTGGAAAGAAAGGCTGGCTCTCACGCCCAAGAGACTGGGATGGTTGCATGATCAACACTCAAGAGTCAATTTATTGTCACATGTAATAATTAAGGTGCAGTGAAATTTGAGTTACCATACAGCCATACTAAGTAAAAAGCAACAAGACACACAGCCACATAAAGTAAAATTTAACATGAACATCCACCAGATTCCACATTCCTCACTGTGATGGAAGGTAATAAAGTTCAATCATTTTCCTCCTTGTTCACCCACGGTCGGGGCTGTTGAACCGTCCGCAGTCGCCGCTGCCGACTGTCCGAGGCCCTCGCGTCGGGACGATCGAAACTCCGACATCGGGGCGGTTGAAACACTCTCCGCGGCACGGAGCTCCCGAGAGTGGGCCTCTTCTTACCAGAGACCGCGGGCTTCTCGATGTTAAAGTCCACAGGTCTGATGATCGTAGACATTTTCCATGGGCAAGAGTTATTATTTTTCATCATAAGAGAGGGCAGAACTGTGGGATGAACTTGCATGGGTTTCTCAATAGAACTGAGCAGGATTGTTGTTTAGTTTAGAGATACAGTTCTATCCTACACACTGGGGACAATTTACAGAAGCCAATCAACCTACAAACCTGCGACACTTTGGAATGTGGGAGGAAACCGGAACACCGGGCGATAACCCAAGTGGTCACAGGGAGAACGTACAAACTCCGTACGGACAGCACCCGTGGTCAAGATTGAACCCGGGTCTCTGCCACTGTAAGGCGACAACTCTACTCGCTGCGCCACCGTGCCGTCCAAACAATGATAAGGGGCCTAAGACAACGCCCGTAGTCAGGATCGAACTCGGGTCTCTGAGGTTGTAAGCCAGCAACTCTACCGCTGCGCCACTGTGTTCATTTTAATGGCCAATTGCTCTATGTACAAGAATCTTTTTAAAATTAGTTGCACGGGTGTAACTGATTAGATGCAATGTCGTGGCTCTACAAGGCGCTGGTCAGGCTGCATTTGGAATATTGTGAGCAACTGTGGGCCCCGTATCTGAGGAAGGATGTGCTGACTCTGGAGAGGGTCCAGAGGAGGTTTACAAGAATGATCCCAGGAATGAGTGGGTTCGTTTGCTCGTGTGTCAGACGATGTTCTGCCATCCCTTTACCACAGCCAGTGCCATCTCTGCGGAGGTCGTCCGCAGTGCTTGCCTGTCCGCCGAAAGTCAGTAGGTGGGCCATTGACAAATGCAATGTGGAGAGGTACAGACAGAGGTACAGACAGAGTCCGAGAAGCCCCACTCCTTCAGGTTGAGTCCGCAACGCCCCACTCCAGTGCGGATGCGGTTTAGGGCTCTCCAGGTGGTATAAGGCAGGTGGGGTCCTGGTGCCATCTGTTGTTTGGTTTTGGTACCTGGCATGGTCGGCTCTAGTTCCATGAAGCTGTTGCGACTCTTCAAGCGTTTCTTGACATGTTGGTGATTGTGCAAGGGGTGACGGGGGTCTGTGTCCGCATTGAAGCATTCTACTGCAGCTGCCCGATCACGTCTTCGAGATTGAGGGCGTGCAGCGTAGGTTTACTAGGTTAATTCCCAGAATGGTGGGACTGTCATATGTTGAAAGACTGGAGCGACTAGGCTTGTATACACTGGAATTTAGAAGGATGAGAGGAGATCTTATCGAAACGTATAAGATTATTAAGGGGTTGGACACTTTAGAGGCAGGAAACATGTTCCCAATGATGGGGGAGTCCAGAACAAGGCGCCACAGTTTAAGAATAAGGGGTAGGCCATTTAGAACTGAGATGAGGAAAAACTTTTTCAGTCAGAGAGGTGTGAATCTGTGGAATTCTCTGCCTCAGAAGGCAGTGGAGGCCAATTCTCTGAATGCATTCAAGAGAGAGCTAGATAGAGCTCTTAAGGATGGCGGAGTCAGGGGGTATGGGGAGAAGGCAGGAACGGGGTACTGATTGAGAATGATCAGCCATGATCACATTGAATGGCGGTGCTGGCTCGAAGGGCCGAATGGCCTCCTCCTGCACCTGTTGTCTATTGTCTAAAGGCTTGGAGCGTTTTCTCCTCCCTGGGCGACACAGTGACGCAGCGGTGGAGTTGCTGCCTACCAGCGGCAGACACCTAGGTTCGATCCTGACCATGGGTGCTATTGTACGTGGTTTGTACGTTCTCCCTGTGACCACATCGGTTTTCTATGGGTGCTCTGGTTTCCTCCCACACTCCAAAGATCTGTAGGTTAATTGGCTTCTGTAAATTATCACTAGTGTGTAGGATAGATTGTTTGATGGCTTGGACTCAATAGGCCGAAGGGCCTGTTTCCACTCTGTATCTCCGAACTAAACTACAATCAGTCCGAAGAAGGGTCCTGACCTAAATTGTTGCTATGAGGTTGCAGGGTGACTTGGACAGGTTGTGTGAGTGGGCGGATGCATTGCAGATGCAGTTTAATGTGGATAAGTGTGAGGTTATCCACTTTGGTGGTAAGAATAAGAAGGCAGGTTATTATCTGAATGGTGTCAAGTTAGGAAAAGGGGATGTACAACGAGATCTTGGTGTCCTAGTGCATCAATCACTGAAAGGAAGCATGCAGGTACAGCAGGCAGTGAAGAAAGCCAATGGAATGTTGGCCTTCATAACAAGAGGAGTTGAGTATAGGAGCAAAGAGGTCCTTCTACAGTTGTATAGGGCCTTAGTGAGACCGCACCTGGAGTACTGTGTGCAGTTTTGGTCTCCAAATTTGAGGAAGGATATTCTTGCTATTGAGGGTGTGCAGCGTAGGTTTACTAGGTTAATTCCCGGAATGGCGGGACTGTCGTATGTTGAAAGACCGGTCGGTGCGACTAGGCTTGTATACACTGGAATTTAGAAGGATGAGAGGGGATCTTATCGAAACATATAAGATTATTAAGGGGTTGGACACGTTAGAGGCAGGAAACATGTTCCCAATGTTGGGGGAGTCCAGAATCAGAGGCCACAGTTTAGGAATAAGGGATAGGCCATTTTGAATGGAGATGAGGAAAACCTTTTTCAGTCAGAGAGTTGTAAATCTGTGGAATTCACTGCCTCGGAAGGCAGTGGAGGCCAATTCTCTGAATGCATTCAAGAGAGAGCTAGATAGAGCTCTTAAGGATAGCGGAGTCAGGGGGTATGGGGAGAAGGCAGGAACGGGGTACTGATTGAGAATGATCAGCCATGATCACAGTGAATGGTGCTGCTGGCTCAAAGGGCCGAATGGCTTACTCCTGCACCTATTGTCTATAATGCATTGTTTTATAGATACAGCACAGCCTTCGGCCCACCGAGTCCACGACGACCAGTGATCCCCGCACACTAACGCTATCCAACACGCACTAGGGACAATTTTACATTTATACCAAGCCAATTAACCTACTAACTTGTACGCCTTAGGAACGTGGGAGGAAACCAGAGATTCAGGAGAAAACCCACGCAGGTCGCGGGGAGAACGTACAAACTCCGTACAGACAAGCACTCGTAATCGGGATGGAACCCGGGTCTCTGGTGCTGTGTGGCAGCAACTCTACCGCTGCGCCACTGTGTCACCCCGTTATTTATGCTGCTAATTGGACCCTGACGTTGAAATAGACTTGGCTTCTACATTCAGGACAGAGTGGAAGAAATTGTGTGAGGAAAGGTTCCTTTAACTGAGCCAAACCTTGGACTTCTTGCAAAAGAATGGAAATTACTGTTCAGTACTCCTGGGAGAGAAAGTTAGAGAGAGAATCTGAGTTCAGTTGAACTAGTTTCAATTATGTTCTAAGCTTTAAAATCACAGCTGGACTAGTTTATAGATTTGGCTGAATTTCCTTGCTATTAAATTATAGTAGCAAGCTGGATTTCCCAGTATCTGTTTAAAACAAAAAGTTCATTATACTGTGAGATCATTTCTGCACCAAGCTATTTTTAATCGTCTTATTTCCTCTTCACCTGCCTTCTGCTGCAACATCTCCCAGGCTTCAATAATTCCTAGACTGGGCCACCATGGGCCAAATGGCCTCATTCTATGCTACCGTGCTAATTGCCCAGCTATCGGAAGGATAGTTTTAGTTATAGTTTTAGGGTTACAGCGCGGAAACAGGCCCTTCGTCCCACCGAGTCCGCACCGATCAGCACATTAACACAAGCCTGCCCACATGAGGGACAATTTACACGTATACCAAGTACACAATAGGTGCAGGAGTCGGCCATTTGGCCCTTCGAGCCAGCACCACCATTCAATGTGATCATGGCTGATCATTCTCAATCAGTACCCCGTTCCTGCCTTCTCCCCATACCCCCTAACACCGCTATCCTTAAGAGCTCTATCCAGCTCTCTCTTGAATGCATTCAGAGAATTGGCCTCCACTGCCTTCTGAGGCAGAGAATTCCACAGATTTACAACTCTCTGACTGGTCAGTGCAAACCCAGTGGGCCGAAGGGCCTGTTTCCACACTGGATCTCCAAAGTCTAAGGAAAGAACCAAAGCAGAAATAATGGACGTAAAGATTTGCAGGTTAGTTGGCTTTGGTAAAAACTGTAATTGTCCACGCGTTAGTGTTAGTGTGAATCGCTGGTCGGCATAGGCTCGGTCCACCGAGGGGCCTGGTTCTGCTCTGTATCTCTCGTCTAAAGTCTAAGGAACCTGTTCTGTTCATTAATTGGATGCATTTCCAACATCCCGCATAAAGACTTAGTCACCATTTCCTGTTGACAGTCCAAACCATTCAACCAACAAAGTCAGGATTGTTTACGCCAAGATTCCCTGAAACTGATGACTAATGAGTGCATGAAACCTGTATTCCCAGTCACAAAGTGTATGGGACGAGCTGCCGGAGCAGGTGCCTTCGCAACGTTTAAGAAACTTTTAGACAAGTACCTGGAGAGGACAGGTTTAGAGGGATATGAGCCAAACGTAGGTGTTTGTCGATTTATAAACACTGAGTACAACAGTAAAACCAGACATGGATCTACAGTAGGCAGGTGGGAAAACAGTTTACAGATTCCAGTTTAGTTTATTGTCACGTGTACCGAGCGAGGTACAGTGAAAAGCTTTAGTTGCGTGCTAACCAGTCAGCGGAAAGACAATACATGATTACAAAACATGACTAGTGTTGTTGGGGCATGTTGGCCGGTGTGGGCAAGTTGGGCCGAAGGGCTTGTTCTTGAGGCATGTTGGCTGCTGTGGGCAAGTTGGGCTGAAGGGCCTGTTGTTGGGGCATATTGGCCGGTGTGGGAAAGTTGGGCCGAAGGGCCTGTTTCCACACTGCATCACTCTGTGACTCAATCAGTCACAGTTGCAAAACTGATTCACAGGAAATCTATTCCCACGTATAGTTTTAGACAACAGAGTTATTTTGGAAAATAACCCCTCTTGAGTGATGTAATTGTGTCTGCCGCATTATTAGCTAAGCACATCTTCAGATCAATGAATGGTACGTTATTGTCACCTGTGGCATGTCACAGTGGCATGCTTTGTTTTGTTGCTTACCGTAGCCAAGTATGCAAAGAGTCACCACGTAAAGGGCGCTGACAAACTGACAAAAAAGTGTTCAATGTTGTCTCTAATGCTCCCCTTTTGTTCTCGGTGGTGGCCCCCTCCCCCCACGCTGGGTCCCCCTTTGTCCTCTTGGGACCCCCTTTGTTCTCAGCCCCTCCCCCTGTCCCCCCATGCTGGGTCCCCCCTTGTTCTCACCTCCCCCTAGGGTTGCCAACTATCTCACTCCCGAATAAGGGACAAGGTGACATCACTGCCCCACGCCCCACGTGACCTCGCCCAGCCAGCGGCCACGTGCTCCCGCTCCACCATTGGCGGCCGCATGGGCAGGGAGGCGGGTTGCTATGCAACCTCCGTAAAGTGCCGCCTGGTCCTCCACACCTGCACCTGTCCGGGCCTACACTGTCCGGGCCTACACTGTCCGGGCCTACACTGTCCGGGCCTACACTGTCCGGGCCTACACTGTCCGGGCCTACACTGTCCGGGCCTACACTGTCCGGGCCTACACTGTCCGGGCCTACACTGTCCGGGCCTACACTGTCCGGGCCTACACTGTCCGGGCCTACACTGTCCGGGCCTACACTGTCCGGGCCTACACTGTCCGGGCCTACACTGTCCGGGCCTACAGCGCCCCCCCCCCCCGGGCCTAATATGGGACAAGGGGCTAATACAGGACAGTTGGCAATCCTACCTCTTCCCACCCCCACCCCCCCCCCCCCACTCTGGATCCCCCTTTATTCTCTTGGGACCCCCTTTGTTCTCAGCCCCCCCCCTCCCCCCATGTTGGGTCTCCCCATGTTCTCAGCAGCCGCCCCCTCTCCAGGTCCCCCTTTGTTCTCTTGGCTCCTCACCCCCCACGCTGGGTTCCTCTTTGTTCTCGGAGGCCACATGTCCTCGACCGACCACCAAAGCCCCGTCGCGTACCCGCCCCACCTCCGCCGCTGGGTCCCCTCCAGCCGCCCACCGCGAGCTTCCTGGGATCAATCCTGGAATTCCCTCCCAAATCGTTGCCTCCACTCCTCTCACTTTCTTTAAAAAACTCATTATGCGTCATTGTGCGGGTCAGGCAGCACGTCTGGAGAAAAGGAATGGGTGACGTTTTGGGTCGAGACCTTTCCTCAGACTGAGAGTCAGAGGAAAAGGAACTGCAGGTGCTGGTTTACACCGTAGAGAGAGAGACGCAAGATGCCGGAGTAACTCAGCGGGTCAGGTCGCATCTCTGGAGAGAAGGAATGGGTGACTTTTCGGTTAGAGACCGAAGGAGTCTCGACCCGAAGACGTACAGGTTTGTAGGTTAATTGTCTTCAGTGAATTGTCCCTTGTGTGTGGAATCATCGTTGCTATCCCCCGAGGTGGAGGGTGACGGTCTACGTTCCTTCACAGAACGAAGATGCCTGTGCGTGTGTTTATTTAACGTGCATTTGATGTTGCAGTCCAAGAAGCACACGGTCCTTCACAAATCAATCAACTAATTCCAACGGCAAAGGAACCAAGGACGATTGGAGCTGATAGATCTGTTGCAGCCTTCATCCGCCTTCACGGCGGCACGGTGGCGCAGCGGTAGAGTTGCCGCCTTACAGCGAATGTAGCGCCGGAGACTCTGGTTCGATCCTGACTACGGGCGCCGTCTGTACGGAGTTTGTACGTTCTCCCCGTGACCTGCGTGGGTTTTCTCCGAGAGCTTCGGTTTCCTCCCACACTCCAAAGACGTACAGGTATGTAGGTTAATTGGCTGGGCAAATGTTAAAAAATAATAATAATTGTCCCTAATGGGTGTAGGATAGTGTTAGTGTGCGGGGATCGCTGGGCGGCGCGGACCCCGTGGGCCGAAGGGCCTGTTTCTGCGCTGTATCTCTAAATTTAAAAAAAACAACCGTTGAGTTACATATAAAATTATAAAAGGACTGGACAAGCTAGATGCAGGAAAAATGTTCCCAATGTTGGGTGAGTCCAGAACCAGGGGCCACACAGTCTAAGAATAAAGGGGAGGCCATTTAAAACTGAGGTGAGAAGAAACATTTTCACCCAGAGAGTTGTGAATTTGCGGAATTCTCTGCCACAGAGGGCAGTGGAGGCCAATTCACTGGATGGATTTAAGAGAAAGTTAGGTAGAGCTCTAGGGGCTAGCGGAATCAAGGGATATGGGGAGAAGGCAGGCACGGGTTACTGATTGTGGATGATCAGCCATGATCACAATGAATGACGGTGGTGGCTTGAAGGGCCGAATGGCCTCCTCCTGCACCTATTTTCTATGTTTCTAACTGAGCGTCGATCCTGAATGAGTTAAGCATCAGGCTGCTTCCACTTCAGTCTCCCAGTGTGTGTCCGAGGATGGTTTAGTTTATCTTTATTGGATTTCTAATGGGAAGCTAAGAAAGAGTCAGGTCCCGGGAGGATTGGGGAACATCGGCTCAGGGAAAGTTGGCCAAAATTGCAGACCGAAATATATCACAACGGGATGTTGTGGCAGAGATGGGGAGGGGAGAGAGAGAGACAACAGAGTGTCTCGTTTCTAGTCCCTCACGGGATACCTGGGCCACAGGCCAAACCTCAAAGCATTTCCAGTGTTATGGAGAAGATAGCAATGGGTTTCATTGACCTGAAATGCACTGTTACAGAACCGGGCTCGGAGATGGGGTATAAGTAATAGGAAGGAGAATTACTGTGGAACAGAGACTGGCGAAGAGAGGAGAGGAGAGGGACGTCGGCTCACTGGGTGATACACTAGGGTTGGCAACTGTCCCGTATTAGCCGGGTCATCCCATATATTGGGCTAAATTTGTTTGTCCCATAAGGGACTGCCCTTGTCCCGTATTTGGGCCTGGGGAGCCCTGTCAGCCCGGGCACGGTAGGCCCGGGGGCCGCTTTAGGCCTGGACACTGTTGGCCAGGGGGGCACTGTAGGCCCGGGGGCCACTGTAGGCCCGGACACTGTTCGCCCAGGGGCCGCTGTAGGCCCAGAGACTGTAGGCCTGGGGGCCGTTATAGGCCCGGACACTGTAGGCTGGGGGGGGGGGGCACTGTAGGCCCAGACAGTGTAGGCCCAGACAGTGTAGGCCCAGACAGTGTAGGCCCAGACAGTGTAGGCCCAGACAGTGTAGGCCCAGACAGTGTAGGCCCAGACAGTGTAGGCCCGGAGGCCCCGGCACCGCCTAACGGAAGTTGCATAGCAACCTGCCTCCGGGCACGGGCAGCCGTCATTGGAGGAGCGGGAGTGCGTGGCCGCTGGCTGGGTGAGGTCACGTGGGGCGCGGGGCGGTGACGTCACCTTTTGTCCCTTATTTGGGAGTGAAAGTTGGCAACCCATTGAAACACACGTCCAAGGGAAGGTGACGGCTGGAGGCCCTGCAGCAGCCTGGGGCTCGCCTGGATCGGGCACCGCTCCATAAGACCCAGAACGCGGACTGGACTTGCCTCTTGCATGTGGGTTCAATGTACCATTTCTGTACACTTTGCTCATCGGGGATTGTGCTTAGATACGGCAATACTGTACTGGTCTGTTTGTAAGAAAATAATTTCACTGTATGTCTGCACTTCGGATATGAAGAGGAAGATTGTAAAATCTTGTCCCATTCCTTATTCTCCCTGCTCCCCTTGGGCAGAAGATCCAGAAGCTTGAAAGCACGCACCCCCCAGACTCACAAACAGTTTTTCCCCTCTGTTATCAGGCTTCTGAACGGCCCTTCCATAAACTAGGGTACTGTCCAATTCACCTCTACCCCGTTGCGGACATTTTAGATTTTAGATTTAGAGATACAGAGCGGAAACAGGCTCTTCGGCCCACCGAGTCCGCACCGCCCAGCGATCCCCGCACGTTAACACGATCTTACACACACTAGGGACAATTTTTACATTTGCCCAGCCAATTAACCTACATACCTGTACGTCTTTGGAGTGTGGGAGGAAACTGAAGATCTCGGAGAAAACCCACGCAGGTCACGGGGAGAACGTACAAACTCCGTACAGACGGCGCCCGTAGTCGGGATCGAACCCGGGTCTCTGGCGCTGCATTTGCTTTCAGGCGGCAACTCTACCGCTGCGCCACCGTGACGACTTTGGACTTTGTGGAACTGATGCGCTACAATGCTGAGAACTATATTCTGCACTTCGTATCTTTTCCTTTGCGCTACCTATTGTACGGGTTTAAGGCCTAGATTGGGGGACAGTCATAACTCCCCCCCCCACCGGGTGGAAATCGAGGCCATGGCTTTAAGGTCAGAAGGAACGTTCATGGGAAAGTTTTTAGACACAGAGGGTGGTGGGTGCCTGGAATGTACTGCCAGGGGTGGTGTTGGGGGCAGATACGATAGTGTCTTTTGCAGATGGAAAAACAATGATGGAAATGAAGGAAAATAGATCATGTGTAGGCAAAGGAGACTTGTTTACCATGGCATCTATAATGCACGGACATTCACAAGTTGTAGGTGTAGAATTAGGCCATTCGGCCCATCGAGTCTACTCCGCCATTCAATCATGGTTGATCTCTGCCTCCTAGTCCCATTTTCCTGCCTTCTCCCCATAACCCTTGACACCCGTTCTAATCAAGAATTTGTCCATCTCTGCCTTAGAAATATCCACTGTCTCGGCCTCCACAGCCCCGTGTGGCAATGAGTTCCACAGATTAACCACCCTCTGACTAAAGAAGTTCCTCCTCACCTCCTTTCTAAAAGAGCGCCCTTTAATTCTGAGGCTGTGACCTCTGGTCCTAGACTCTCCCACCAGTGGAAACATCATTCACAAAATGCCAGAGTAACTCAGCAGGTCAGGCAGCATCTCAGGAGAGAGGGAATGGGTGACGTTTCGGGTCGAGACCCCTTTTCAGACTGATTGTTTTTCCAAAGTCCCTTTTCTACTAGATTGTTCTATGTTCTGTGTAACTCTCTGGATATCTTTAGAGATACAGCGCGGAAACAGGCTCTTCGGCCCAACAAGTTAATACTGACTAACGATCACCCTGGCTAGCACTACCCTACACACTAGGAGTGTGGGAGCAAACCGGAGCACCCGGAGAAAACCCACGCGGTCACAGAGAGAACGTGCAAACTCTGTACAGACAGCACCTGTAATCGTGATCAAACCCGGGTCTCTGGCGCTGTAAGACAGCAGCTCTACCACCGCACCGCCACGCTGCCCTTTACGCTGGGAAAGTGCATATCAATGCAATGCGGTCCTGATAATACCTTTTAAAGCTTTCAACCCTCAGTCTCTGATCTATGTGGAGACGAGGAACTTCAGATGCTGATTTACACAAAAGGGGACACACAGTGCTGGAGTACTGTGGCGGCACGGTGGCGCAGCGGTAGAGTTGCTGCCTTACAGCGCCGGAGACCCAGGTTCGATCCTGACTACGGGCGCTGCCTGTACGGAGTTTGTACGCTCTCCCCGTGACCTGCGTGGGTTTTCTGCGAAATCTTCGGTTTCCTCCCACACTCCAAAGAATTGCAGGTTTGTAGGTAAAGTGGCTTGGTAAATGTAAAAATTGTCCCTAGTGCGCTTTGGATAGTGGTAATACGTAGGGATTGCTGGTCGGCGCGGTCTCGGTGCTCCAAAGGGCCTGTTTCTGCGCTGTATCTCTAAACTAGTCTGAACTAATGTATCTCAGCGGGTCAGGCAGCATCTCTGGAGAACAGGGATACGTGATGCTTTGGGTCGAGGCTGAAAAAGTCTGATCGATGTTTAAAAATCCCAGATGAGGACTATGTGACCTATCTATCCAGTCCACACAATGTTTAATTAACATGGTTACATCTCCATGCCAACAACTCAGCAGCAAACATCTACATGAAATACTCACAACAGGCTGCTAAAATTGCTTTCCCTTTCCGCCCTAATTTCTGGGACATTATGGAGTTCATTTAATTTGGTTTTAGGAGATGACTAATTGTAGGACTATGCTGGTGAAGATAGGGTTTTGAAGTTCAGTGGTTAGCTCGAGTTGAGGTTGGTTTGTGTGATGTTATGACACAGCCCAGACCATCACACAAAACAAACCCTTTCATGGACTACACCTCGCGCTGCCTCGGCAAGGCCAGCAGCATCATCAAGGACCAGTCTCACCCCGGCCACTCCCTCTTCTCCCCTCTCCCATCGGGCAAAAGGTACAGAAGTGTGAAAACGGACACCTCCAGATTCAGGGACAGTTTCTTCCCGGCTGTTAGCAGGCAACTGAACCATCTAAAGGTCCTGAGCTACCAGAAACCTCATTGGAGACTCTTGGACTAACTTCAATCAGACTTTACTGGACTTTATCTTGCACCAAAGGTTATTGCCTTTATTCCCTCTATCATGTACGCTATGGACAGCTGGATTGTAATCATGTATTGTCTTTCTGCTGACTGGTTAGCACGCAACAAAAAGCTTTTCATTGTACCTCGATACACGTGACAATAAACGAAACTAAATGAAACACTGGTGAGAGCTATATTCTGCACTCTGTCTGCTTTCCCGTGTACGTGAGTTTAGACAGACATCTTGTTAGACGTGGAACAGATGGGCTGTCGTATTTCCATGCCGTATGACTCCATGAAGACAGAGGTTCACCTGCACCTCCTCCAACCTTATCTATTGCATCCGCTGCTCTAGATGTCAACTTCTCTACATCGGCGAGACCAAACGCAGGCTCGGTGGCTGAGCACTTCAACTCCCCCTCCCACTCCCAGTCTGACCTTTCTGTCATGGGCCTCCTCCAGTGCCATAGTGAGGCCCACCAGAAATTGGAGGAACAGCACCTCATATTTTGCTTGGGCAGCTTGCAGTCCAGCGGTATGAACATTGACTTCTCCAACTTTAGATAATTCCTCTGTCCCTCTCTTCCCCCCCTCCCCTCCCCCTTCCCAGTTCTCCCACTGTCTTCCTGTCTCCACCGATATCCTTTCTTTGTCCTGCACCCCCTGACATCAGTCTGAAGAAGGTTCTCGACCCGAAACGTCACCCATTCCCTCTCTCCTAGATCAAGTCAAGTCAAATTTATTTGTCACATACACATACACGATGTGCAGTGAAATGAAAGTGGCAATGCCTGCGGGTTGTGCACAAAAAGAATTACAGTTACAGCATATAAATAAAGTTAATAAGTTACTATTAGTGTCGACAAAGATTTAGTCTCTGGGGTTATAAAAGTTGACAGTCCTGATGGCCTGTGGGAAGAAGCTCCGTCTCATCCTCTCCGTTTTTGCAGCGTGACAGCGGAGGCTGCCTGACCTGCTGAGTTACTCCAGCATTTTGTGATACCTTCGATTTGTACCAGCATCTGCAGTTATTTTCCTACAATACGTCCACCTGAAATGTCCGAGCAAGCCATTATCGATTAGGAATTGGCAGCAAATGCTGGCTTTACCCATTAGACTTTACACTTAGGTACAAGATTCAATTTATTGTCACGTGTACCAATTAAGGTACAGTGACATTTGAGTTACCATACAGCCATACTAAGTGAAAAGCAACAAAACACACAGCCACATAAAGTAAAATTTAACATGAACATCCACCACAGCGGATTCCACATTCCTCACTGTGATGGAAGGTAATAAAGTTCAATCATCTTCCTCTTTGTTCACCCGCGGTCGGGGCTGTTGAACCGTCCGCGGTCGCGGCTGCCGACTGTCCGAGCGTCGGGGCGGTTGAAACTCTCTCCGCGGCATGGCGCTCCCGAGTCGGCCTCTTCTCACCAGAGACCGCGGGCTTCACGGTGTTAAAGTCCACAGGCCCCGCGGTTGGAGCTCTCCGCAGTCGATCCCCAGCAAAGGATCGCAGCTCCACGATGTTAAAGTCCGCGGCATGAAGCGCCAGGATAGGCCGCCAACTCCTCGATGTTAGACACAGTGTGGACGGAGATACGACACGGAGAAAAATCACATCTCTGTCAAGGTAAGAGATTGAAACAAAAAGAGATTGACTTTAGAGATACAGCGCGGAAACGGGCCCTTCGACTATTGGTAATTGGATGAATTATTTCTGTTTCCTTACCACACAAACTTGTCACACCCAAGTAATGGCTCGTTTGCCAACCAACAAAGATTGTTGTCCATCTGATAGTTTTCCAGTGTAGGAAGGAACTGCAGATGCTGGTTTACACCGAAGATAGACACAAAACGCTGGAGTAACTCAGCGGGACAGGCAGCATAGAAGGAATGGGTGATGTTTCAGGTCGAGACTTCTTCGGTCTGAAGAAACTTCTAAGTCAGTGGATATTTTTAAGGCAGAGATAGACAAATTCTTGATTAGAATGGGTGTCAAGAGTTACGGGGAGAAGGCAGGAAAATGGGATTAGAAGGCAGAAATCAGCCATGATAGAATGGTGGAGTGGACTCGTATTATATATTTTTTATTTTTTCATATTTCAGATACAGCGCGGAAACGCCTTTTCGGCCCACCAAGTCCGCGCCGCCCAGCGATACCCGCACATTAACACTATCCTACACACACTAGATGGGCCGAATGGCCTAATTCTACTCCTATAACTTGTGAACTTGCGCACTCTCCAGAGATGCTGCCTGTCCCACTGAGTTACTCCAGCATTCTGTGTCTATCACCAATAGTCTTCCAATGTAATGTTTGCTATAAAACTAGAGAGAGGGCAAGAGAATAGGGTTAGGAGGGAGATAGATCAGCCATAATTAAATGGTGGAGTAGACTTTAGTTTACTTTAGAGATACAGCGCAGAAACAGGCCCTTTCGGCCCACCGACTCCGCGCCACCCAGCGATCCCCACACATTAACACTATCCTACACACACTAGGGACAATTTTTACATTTACCCAGTCAATTAACCTACAAACCTGTACTTCTTTGGAGTGTGGGAGGAAACCGAAGATCTCGGAGAAAACCCACGCAGGTCACGGGGAAAACGTACAAACTCCGTACAGACGGCGCCCGTAGTCAGAATTGAACCTGAGTCTCCGGCGCCGCATTCGCTGTAAGGCAGCAACACTACCGCTGCGCCACCGTGCCTCACTTGATGGGCCGAATGGCCTAATTCTCCTATCGCTTATGGGCTTATGAATTTATGATCCAAAACCAGACCATGTACTTAGGCTGGGAGATTCCCCACGTCTGGCCAATGTCCATGCAGACGTAGGAGGCAGGATCGTTCAAACTGTTCTCATGGTCTGGGTCCCATGAGTTGACAATCTCCAGAGCTGCCAAACCTCCCACCATGATGATACGTGCTTTGGAAGAATGATGATGGAAAATCAGTGAGCGGGCTTTTCTGGAACTGGAGTTTGTATTCCTCGTTAAGCCAACCCGAGATTGTAAGAAAAGACACAAAGTGCTGGAGTAACTCAGCGGGTCAGGCAGGGACTTACTCCAACACCTTGCGTTGGTTTTTTTCTGTTGTAAACCAGCAGCTGCTTTTAGTTTTGAGAATACAGAGTGGAAACAGGCCCTTCGGCCCATCGTGCCGACGCCGACCAGCGAACGCCCCTTAAACTAGCACTATCCCACACACTGGGGTCAATTTACAATACACAGAAGCCAATTAACCTACAAACCTGCGTGTCTTTGAGGCGTGGGAGGAAGCTGGAGCACCCGCTGAAAACCCACGCAGGTCACGGGGAGAACGTACAAACTCCGTACAGACAGCGCCCGTAGTCAGGATCGAGCCCGGGTCCATGGCGCTGTGAGGCAGCGATCATTCTGTGAATGATCAGCCATGATCACATTGACACAAGGGAGAGCTTGATAGAGCTCTTAAGGATAGCGGAGCCAGGGGGTATGGGGAGAAGGCAGGAATGGGGTACTGATTGAGAATGATCAGCCATGGTCACATTGAATGGCGGTGCTGGCTCAAAGGGCCGAATGGCCTACTCCTGCACCTATTGGCTATTGAATGGCGGTGCTGGCTCGAAGGACTGAATGGCCTACTCCTGCATCTATTGTCTATTGTCTATTGAATGATGGTGCTGGCTCGAAGGGCTGAATGGCCTACTCCACTTATTGTCTATTGTCTATTGAATGGTAGTGCTGGCTTGAAGGGCCGAATGGCCTACTCCTGCACCTATTGTCTATAGCCACCTGTTATTGTACATTTATTTTGTGTTGTAGGATTCACGGGGCTGTAAATCTGCAGCAAGTAAGTACTGAAGAAATGGTCTCGGCCCGAAACGTCACCTGTTCCATCTCTCCAGAGATACTGCCGGTCACGCTGAGTTACTCCAGCATTTAGTGTCTATCTTCGGTGTAAACCGGCACCTGCAGTTCCTTCCTGCGCTGTACAAAAAGTACTTGATTGGTGCATGGCGGTGGACACGACTTTTGTACAGGGCCCAAGTTGAAATGTATCCGTTCACCAGATCCTGACACCAAAGATATGCGGCAGTCAGTGTTGATCCAAGTGGAATTCTGAGGACGTTTCTTTGACCAGGGATTGAGCAGAAGGGGTAGCCCTCCACTGAGAGAGCGGCTGAGTCAAATAACAGATGCTGTTCAGATGTGGTGAGCACAGGAATTAGATTGTGATAGAGTGAGTCATAGAGTGATACAGCATGGAAACAAGCCAATTGGCCCAACTCGCCCACACCGGCCAACAATGTCCCAGCTACCCTAGTCCCACCTGCCTGCGCTTGGTCCATATCCCTCCAAACCTGTCCTATCCATGTACCTGTCCAACTGCTTCTTAAACGATGGGATAGTCCCAGCCTCAACTACCTCCTCTGGCAGCTCGTTCCATACACCCACCACCCTGTGTGTGAAAAAGTTACCCCTCAGATTCCTATTAAATCTTTTCCCCTTCACCTTGAACCTATGTCTTCTGGTCCTCGATTCACCTACTCTGGGCAAGAGACTCTGTGCATCTACCCGATCCATTCCTCTCATGATTTTGTACACCTCTATAAGATCTCCCCCTCATCCTCCTGCGCTCCATGGAATAGAGACCCAGCCTGCTCGACCTCTCCCTATAGCTCACACCCTCTAGTCCTGGCAACATACTCGTAACAGTCCTGGCAACATCCTCCTCCGGGTGGGAGGAGGCAGGAGAGGAACAGGAATAGAGCTACACAAAATCTCCGCTGTAATGCCATTTGCAGGAGAGAGCACGTAGATCATCAGACTGGCTAGTCTTTGCCAGACCAACGACTAAGCAGATGCATTCACCAGTGTATATGATCTATATAGAAGACAGACGCAAAATGCTGGAGTAACTGAGCGGGACGGGCAGCATCTGTGGAGAGAAGGAATGGGTGACGTTTTGGGTCGAGACCCTTCTTCAGCCTCGGCCTGAAACGTCACAGAATTCCTCAGAAAGCAGTGGAGGCCAATTCTCTGAATGCATTCAAGAGAGAGCTAGATAGAGTTCTTAACGATAGCGGAGTCAGGGGGTATGGGGAGAAGGCAGGATAGGGGTACTGATTGAGAATGATCAGCCATGATCACATTGAATGGCAGTTTTTATTCACAAAATGCTGGAGTAACTCAGCGGGTCAGGCAGCATCTCAGGAGAGAAGGAATGGGTGACGTTTCGGGTCGAGACCCTTCTTCAGACTGATGTCAGGGGGGCGGGACAAAGGAAGGATATAGGTGGAGACAGGAAGATAGAGGGAGATCTGGGAAGGAGGAGGGGAAGAGAGGGACAGAGGAACTATCTAAAGTTGGAGAGGTCGATGTTCATACCACTGGGCTGCAAGCTGCCCAGGCGAAATATGAGGTGCTGTTCCTCCAATTTCCGGTGGGCCTCACCATGGCACTGGACCTGCTGAGTTACTCCAGCATTTTGTGAATAAATATCTTCGATTTGTACCAGCATCTGCAGTTATTTTCTTATACTACATTGAATGGCGGTGCTGGCTCGAGGGGCCGAATGGCCTACTCCTGCACCTATTGTCTATTGTCCTTCTCTCCAGAGATGCTTCCTGTCCCGCTGAGTTACTCCAGCATTTTGTGTCTATCTTCGATTTAACTACACATAGATGATCTATACATTAACTACACATAGATGATCTATACATTTATATGATCTATATACATGTGTATATATATATATATATATACATACACACACACTGAACTTTTTTTTCTCTCTCATTTATTATATTGTTTACTATGTTTACATATTCTGTTGTGCTGCGCACTCTTATAGACAATAGACAATAGACCATAGTTGCAGGAGTAGGCCATTCGGCCCATCGGCCCCGTTCCTGCCCTCTCCCCTCTCCCCATATCCCCTGACTCCGCTATCATTAAGAGCTACATCTAACTCTCTCTTGAAAGCATCCAGGGAATTTGTCTCCACTTGCCTTCTGGGGCAGAGAGTTCCACAGCTTCACAACTCTCTGAGTGAAAAAGATTTTTCGTCATCTCCATTCTAAGTGGCCTCCCCCTAATTCTTAAACTGTGGCCCCTTGACTCTTGACACTTGAGCGGACCAATAGAAGACAGAGGATGGACACAAAACGCTGGCGTAACTCCATGAGGGCGGGCGCGGTGGCGCGGCGGTAGAGTTGCTGCCTTACAGCGCTTGCAGCGCCGGAGACCCGGGTTTGATCCCGACCTCGGGTGCAGTCTGTATGGAGTTTGTACGTTCTGCCCGTGACCTGCGTGGGTTTTCTCCGAGATCTTCGGTTTCCTCCCACACTCCAAAGACGGGCAGGTTTGTAGGTTAATTGATTTGATAAATGTAAAAATTGTCCCTAGTGGGTGTAGGATAGTGTTAGTGTGCGGGGATCGCTGGGTGGCGCGGACCCGGTGGGCCGAAAAGGCCTGTCTCCGCGCTGTATCTCTAAACTAAGTTCAAGGAAAATGTATAATAGATCATTGTTATCAAGGGGAAGGTGACAACGAGGCATGCAATGTAAAATTGAATCAGGAGGACAGTCAGATTCTTTTAGCTCTTAGTTTAGAAGGATGAAGGGGGACCTCATTGAAATATACAGAATAATGGAAAGCTTGGATAGAGTGGATGTGAAGAGGATGTTTCCACTAGTGGGAGAGTCTAGGACCAGAGGTCACAGCATCAGAATTAAAGGACGTTCTTTTCAGAAGAAGATGAGGTGGAATTTCTTTAGTCAGAGGGCGGTGAATCTGTGGAATTCTTTGCCACAGAAGGCTGTGGAGGCCAAGCCAGTGGGTATTTTTAAGGCAGAGATAGATAGATTCTTGATTAGTGCGGGTGTCAGAGGTGTCAAAGACGTACAGGTTTGTAGGTAAAATTGGCTTGGTGTAAATGTAAAAATTGCCCCAGGTGTGTGTGTGTGTGTGTGGGATAGTGTTAATGTGCAGGGACCGCTGGTCGGCGCGGACCCGGTGGGCCGAAGGGCTCTATCTCTGAACTAAAGTAAACTCAGCGGGACAGGCAGCATCTCTGGAGAGTCGGATGATGTTTCGGGTCGAGAGCCTTCTGCTCCTCGGGGGGTGAATGTATCTGCCCAGTCATTAGTTTGGCAAAGACCAGCCCCTCTGACGTGCCCCTTGACATGTATCATGGCAAGGGATGACTCCTGAGTTCGAGCCAGTCATCCAACGACTGGAAGAAGCTGTACTCCTGACTCACATCATTTCTATATTTGGAAGATTCCTTTCACATGCCACATCCCAGAGGGAGAATTTTGTTTTTGGACTCCCCAGAGTAACAGATGAAAGCAACGATTGGAACGCAAGTCTGAAGAAGGGTCTCGACCCGAAACGTCACCCACTCCTTCTCTCCAGAGATGCTGCCCGACCCGCAGAGTTACTCCGGGTTTTTGTGTCTACCTTCGATGAGAAGCCAAAGTTGGCACTCATGCAGTTGAGGGGAAGGTTTGAGAGGACAGGAATCTGATGTCGTGGGCGTCACGGTCGCGCAGCTGGTAGTGCCGCTGCCTCACAGCGCCAGAGACCCGGGATTGATCCTGACCTCGGGCGCTGCCTTTGTGGAGTTTGCACGTTTAGACTAGTTTCGTTTATAGCCACGTGTACGGAGGTACGGTGAAAAACTTTTGCTGCGTGCCATCCAGCCAGCGGAAAGACTGTAGAAAGTCTGAAGAAGGGTCTCGACCCGAACCGTCGCCCATTCCTTCTCTCCTGAGGTGCTGCCTGACCTGCTGAGTTACTCCAGCATTTTGTGAATAAATACCTTCGGAAGACTGTCCATGATTACAATCGAGCCATTTACAGCTGCCTACAGACACATGAATAATGTTTAGTGCAAGATAAGGTCCAGTAAAGTCCGATCAAAGATGGTCCTCTGGACCCTCTCCAATGCCCCTCTTCAGATATGGGTCCCAAAGCTTCTCTCAATACTCCCAAGTGCAGTCTGACCAGTACTTTATAAAGCTCAGCGTTACATCCCTGTTTTTACATTGTGTATGAAGGAACTGCAGACGCTGGTTTAAACCAAAGATGGACACAAAATGGTGGAGTAACCCATCGGGACAGGCTGCATCTCTGGAGAGAAGGAATGGGTGACGTTTCCGGTCGAGACCCTTCTTCAGTCTGAGCGTCAGAGGAGAAGGAGTCTAGAGATATGGAAGGGTAAGGTGTGAAAATGACAGATCAAAGCAGATGGTGATAAAGGACAAGTAGAATGGTTTGTTGTCAGCTGATGGGCTGATGACAACGAGGCATACAGTTAAGGACTGCTCTCCACAACCAGAGAGCAGTGCTGAACTACTATCTACCTATCCTTGTTCAGACTTTGCTGGCTTTACCTTGCACTGAATGTGCTGTGCTGTTATGCTTTATGTATGTGCTGTTATGTTTGTGTGCCATTGTATGTTCGTTCTTAGTGCCTGAACTGATGTACAGCACTTTGGTCAACGTGGGTTGTTTTTAAATGTGCTATACAAATAAAATGGACTTGACTTGACTGAACGTTATTCCCTTATCATGTATCTATACAATGTAAAATGCTCGATTGTAATCATGCATTGTCTTTCCGTTGACAATAGACAATAGGTGCAGGAGTAGACCATTCAGCCCCCTCGAGCCAGCACCGCCATTCACTGTGATCATGGCTGATCATCCACAATCAGTACCCCGTTCCTGCCTTCTTCCCATATCCCTTGACTCCATTATCTTTAAGGGCCCTATCTAACTCTCTCTTGAAAACATCCAGAGTCAAAGCATTGGCCTCCACTGCCTTCTGAGGCAGAGAATTCCACAGATTCACAACTCTCTGGGCTGAAAACGTTTTTCCTCATCTCCGTTCTAAATGGCCTACCCCTTATTCTTAAACTGTGGCCCCTGGTTCTGGACTCCCCGAACATCGGGAACATGTTTCCTGCCTCTAGCGTGTCCAATAAACAATAGACAATAGGTCATTTGGCCCTTCGAGCTAGCACCACCATTCAATGTGATCATGGCTGATCATTCTCAATTAGACCTGCGTGGGTTTTTTTCGAGATCTTCGGTTTCCTCCCACACTCCAAAGACGTACAGGTATGTAGGTTAATTGGCTGGGTAAATGTAAAAATTGTCCCTAGTGGGTGTAGGATAGTGTTAATGTACGGGGATCGCTGGGCGGCACGGACTTGGTGGGCCGAAAAGGCCTGTTTCCGGCTGTATATATATGATATGATATGATATGATATGATAGTACCCCATTCCTGCCTTCTCCCCATACCCCCTGACTCCGCTATCCTTAAGATCCCTGAGTAATCTTATATGTTTCTATAAGATCCCCTCTCATCCTTCTAAATTCCAGTGTATACAAGCCCAGTCGCTCCAGTCTTTCAACATATGACAGTCCCGCCATTCCGGGAATTAACCTCGTGAACCTACGCTGCACGCCCTCAATAGCAAGTTAGCTGGTTAGCACGCAACAAAAGCTTTACACGTGACAATAAACTAAAACTGAACTGGATCCACGTCACTCATTTTGACACCGGCTTTGTCTCATCAGTAGACCTGGAGCGGTCACAGCAGAGGGCCTCTCATTGAAACCATCTGGAGACTGGGCAAGGCTTGCGAATTAGTGATTGTACCGTCATCTCAGATGAAAGAACAGGAAACATCAACGAATTTGAACCCAGCATTAGTCAGGAGAAAAACAAGGATATGAACCAAACAGGAAATTGGGAAAATATTTCTTTGGAATCGTTTTTCTGGGATTGAGCTAGTTATAGATTCTAACTTTTTCACCTTTTCACGCAGTTTGGCCCTGGTCGCGGTGACTTCACAGGGAGATTGGAAATGTGCAAAGTTGTACTTAACCCTCAGCTATTTCCTGTACATCATTCCCCGTGAGTCAGTCCCCTCTGGGATATTTTAATATATTTAACATCGACGCCTCCAGTTTAGTTTAGTTTAGAGATATAGTGCAGGAACAGGCTCTCTGGCCCACTGAGTCCGCGCCGACCAGCGATCACCCTGTATACCAGCACTACCATGTACATACCAGAGACAATTTACAATCTTTACTGAAGCCAAATAATCTACAAACCTGTGGAGGAAAGAACTGCAGATGCTGGTTTAAATCGAAGGCAGACACGAAATGCTGGAGTAACTCAGCAGGTCAGGCAACATCTCTGGAGAGAAGGAATGGGTGACGTTTCAGTCTGAGGAAGGGTCTCGACCCGAAAGGTCACCCATTCCTTCTCTCCGGAGATGCTGCCTGACCCGCTGAGTTACTCAAGCATTTTTGAGTCTACAAACCTGTACGTCTTATGGAGTGCGGGAGGAAACCGGAGCACCCGGAGAAAACCCACGCAGGTCACGGGGAGAACGTGCAAACTCCGCACAGACGGATCCCGCAGTCAGGGTTGAACCTGGGTCTCTGGCGCTGCAAGCACTGTAAGGCCTCTGTAAAGCACTGTACCGCTGTGCCACCGTGCCGCAAGTTCTTCATTACTTGCTGGAGAAGAGGTGGCACGGTGGCGCAGCGGTAGAGTTGCCGCCTTACAGCGTTTGCAGCACCTGAGACCAGATTCGATCCTGACCGCGGGTGCTGTCTGTACGGAGTTTGTACGTTCTCCCTGTGACCTGCGTGGGTTTTCTCCGAGATTTTCGGTTTCTTCCCACACTCCAAAGACGTGCAGGTTTGTAGGTTAATTGGCTTGGTACAGTATCTGTAAATTGTCCCTAGTGTGTGCGTAGGACAGTGTTAGTGTGCGGGAATCGCTGGTCGGCGCGGACCTGGTGGGCCGAAGGGCCTGTCTCCGCGCTGTACCTCCAAACTAAAAAAAATAAGAGAAAGATCTTAAAATTAGAGTGGAGTTATTAAGAGTCTGAAGAACAGTTTTGACCCAAAAAACTTTTTATCTTTGAGGTTATTCGGTGTGGAAGTTTAACACATGAGGAGTTGCACTACCTGATGGACTCATGTATGGGATTGAAAGGTAGATCAGCCATGATCGAATGGCAGGGCACACTTGATGGGCCGAATGGTTTAATTCTGCTCCTAGAACTTATGAACTTATGATGGCAGGCAAGACAAAGTTGTACACTGTATCTCGTATTCACGACAATAATTAACCGATACTGCAAGAAACCCTCTGTATAACGTCTGAAGTAGTGTCTCAATAGACAATAGGTGCAGGAGGAGGCCATTCGGCCCTTCGAGCTCGATCGAAGGTCTCGTTCCAAACCGTCACCCATTCCTTCTCTCCAGAGATGCTGCCTAACCCGCTAAGTTACTCCAGCATTTTGGGTCTATCTTCAGTGTAAACCAGCGTCTGTTGTTCCTTCCGAAACATTTCGTCCGCTGTTCCTCGCGTCTACTAGGGTCAATCGCACGCCACTAATCTGTGCCTTGTTTCTCTCCTAGATCCCAACAAGTGACCTAACCTTAATCGAGACATTTATCAAAGGTAGACACAAAATGGTGGAGTAACTCAGCGGGACTGGCAGCATCTCTGGAGAGAGGGAATGGGTGACGTTTCGGGTCGAGACCCTTCTTCAGACTGAGAGTCAGGGGTAGCGGGAAACCCAGAGATAAGGAAGGGTAAGGTGTGAAAACAAGACATCAAAAGAGTTGTTGGTCAAGGAAACTATGAAATAGATCATTGTTAGCTAGGGGAAGGTGACAACAAGCAAACAGACTGAGAAAGACCCATCTGAAGAAGGGTCTCGTCCCAAAAGTCACCTATTCCTTCTCTCCAGAGATGCTGCCTGTCCCGCTGAGTTACTCCAGCATATTGTGTCTATCTTTGGTGTAAACCAGAATCTGCAGTTACCTCTTACACATCTCTGACATGTCCTTCGGCCCACATTCTCTTCTCCCCGTGACCTGTGTGGGTTTTCTCCGAGACCTTCGGTTTCCTCCCACACTCCAAAGAAGTACAAGCATGTAGGTTAATTGGCTTGGTAAATGGAAAAATTGTCCCTAGTGGGTGTAGGATAGTGTTAGTGTGTGGGGTTCGCTGGTCGACGAGGACCCGGTGGGCTGAAAGGGCCTGTTTCCGCGCTGTGTCTCTAAACTAAACTAAACCAAGCCAATTAACCTTTAAACCTGTACGTCTTTGGAATTTGGGAGAAAACCGAAGATCTCGGAGAAAACATTTGACATTTCCACGCTGGGGAAAATGGTTCTCTGACTGTCAGCCCGATGGACATCTCTCATATTTATTCACAAAATGCTGGAGTAACTCAGCAGGTCAGGCAGCATCTCGGGAGAGAAGGAATGGGTGACGTTTCGGGTCGAGACCCTTCTTCAGTCTGAAGAAGGGTCTCGACCCGAAACGTCGCCCATTCCTTCTCTCCCGAGATGCTGCCTGACTTGCTGAGTTACTCCAGCATTTTGTGAATAAATACCGTCGATTTGTACCAGCATCTGCAGTTATCTTCTTGTACATCTCTCATAACTTGATACACATCTATCAGCTCTCCCCTCAGTTTCTGCCGTTCTAGAGAAAATGATCCGTTTGTTCAACTTCTATTTATAGCAAATGCCCATCTAATCCAGGAAGTATCCTGCTAAACCTCTTCTGCACTCTCTCCAAATCCCCCATATCCTTCCTGTAACGTGTTGGCCAGAACTACATACAATACTCCAAATGCAGCCTAGCCAGTGTTTTATAAAGCTGCAAAATCACTGTTTAGAGTCTTCCATTTAGTTTTCGTTTGGATATCTATCTCTCCCTCCTAACCCCATTCTCCTGCCTTCTCCCCTGACACCTGTATTAACCAAAAATCTATCTATCACTGCCTTAAAAATATCCACGGTGGCGCAGCGGTAGAGTTGCTGCCTTACAGCGAATGCAGCGCCTGAGACTCAGGTTCGATCCCAACTACGGGCGCCGTCTGTACGGAGTTTGTACGTTCTCCCCGTGACCTGCGTGGGTTTTCTCCGAGATCTTCGGTTTCCTCCCACGCTCCAAAGACGTACAGGTATGTAGGTTAATTGACTGGGTAAAATGTAAAAGAAATTGTCCCTAGTGTGTGTAGGATAGTGTTAATGTGCGGGGATCGCTGGGCGGCACGGACCCAATGGGCCGAAAGGGCCTGTTTCCGCGCTGTATCTCTGAACTAAGTTCAAGGAAAATGTATAATAGATCATTGTTATCAAGGGGAAGGTGACAACGAGGCATGCAATGTAAACTTTAATCAGGAGGACAGTCAGATTGTTTTAACTCTTAGTTTAGAAGGATGAAGGGGGACCTCATTGAAACATACAGAATAGTGTAAAAGCTTGGATGGAGTGGATGTGGAGAGGATGTTTCCAATAGTGGGAGAGTCTAGAACCAGAGGCCACAGCCTCAGAATTAAAGGACGTTTTTTTCAGAAGAAGTTGAGGTGGAATTTCTTTAGTCAGAGGGCGGTGAATCTGTGGAATTATTTGCCACAGAAGGCTGTGGAGGCCAAGCCAGTGGGTATTTTTAAGGCAGAGATAGACAGATTCTTGATTAGTGCGGGTGTCGGAGGTTATGGGCAGAAGTCAGGAGAATGGGGTTAGGAGGGAGAGATAGATCAGCCATGATTGAATGGTGGAGGAGACTCGATGGGCCGAATGGCCTAATTCTACTCCTATTCCTCTGACTGTATGAACTCAGCGGGCCAGGCAGCATCTTTGGAGAAAAGGAGGAGGTGATGTTTTGACTGAAAGATAGGGGTGGGGGGGGGGGGAAGAACTGGGGGCGTGAAAAGGCCAGAACAAAGCAGGGCCGGCAAAAGATGACCTCAGGAAGGGTGGAGCCCACAATGGCCCATTGTTGGCTTGGGAAGATGTGCTAACGACAGGAATGCCTTAATTAATCCCTTAATTAAATCCTTTACACTATCAAATTGCAGGGAGATGCCGCATTGCAAGCTGCTGGTATTGTGTACGAGACTGATGGAAATCCCCTCTGACACCAGATACCATTCACATCATTGAGAGTTAACGAGGCTTCCTTGTATCAAATGTTTCAGGAACATGATCAGGGGAACAATAGACAATCTGGTATTGTGCTCAAGGGTAGAGTTGAACCCATCGGTGGACTATTACTGGAAAGAGATTGAATGACAGTGCACGTCATGGGGTGTTCTGAATAGACGATTATCTGTCTGTGTAGGAAAAAAACTGCAGACGCTGGTTTAAATTGAAGGTAGACACGCAATGATGGAGTAACTCAGAGGGTCAGGCAGCATCTCGGGGGAGAAGGAATGGGTCACGTTTCGGGTCGAGACCCTTCTTCAGAGTGTTTACATCGGCGAAACCAAGCGCAGGCTCGGCGATCGCTTCGCTCAACACCTGCGCTCGGTCCGCATTGACCAAATCTCCCGGTGTCTGAGCACTTCAACTCCCCCTCCCATTCCCAGTCTGACCTTTCTGTCATGGGCCTCCTCCAGTGCCATAGTGAGGCCCACCGGAAATTGGAGGAACAGCACCTCATATTTCGCCTGGGCAGCTTGCAGCCCAGTGGTATGAACATCGACTTCTCCAACTTTAGATAGTTCCTCTGTCCCTCTCTTCCCCTCCTCCTTCCCAGATCTCCCTCTATCTTCCTGTCTCCACCTATATCCTTCCTTTGTCCCGCCCCCCTGACATCAGTCTGAAGAAGGGTCTCGACCCGAAACGTCGCCCATTCCTTCTCTCCCGAGATGCTGCCTGACCTGCTGAGTTACTCCAGCATTTTGTGAATAAATACCTTCGGTTTGTACCAGCATCTGCAGTTATTTTCTTATATTATATGACCGCAGAAGAAGATGCAATTGATGGAAGTACAAGGAGCAGAAGCCCTCGATGTTAAGGAACCAAATTAGACGCAGTGATCAGGCAGTGTGTACAACAACATGTGTGAACATGCCTCTAGTTTAATTACACGACATGTTGTAAGATGAAAGGTCATGGACTCTGACACTGCCTTTCCCCGAAATTTCACACCCTTGCCTTTGAAACACTTCCAGGGAATTTTCCAATCTCCAACCAAACCTGAGTCTCTGGTGCTGTGAGGCAGCAGTTGTCACGGGGTGGCACGGTGGCTCGGCGGTAGAGTTGCTGCCTTACAGCTCCAGGGACCCGGGTTCGATCCTGACAAAGGGTGCAGTCTGGACAGAGGTATCTCTAAAACAAAGAAAACCTGAAGCTAAACTGTCCTTTTAATATTCCTAGGACCCTTATCATTATTTGTGCGGCACGGTGGCGCAGCGGTAGAGTTGCTGCCTTACAGCGCCAGAGAACCGGGTTCAATTTTGACTACGCGTGCTGTCTGTACGGAGTTTGTACGTTTTCCCTGTGACCGCCTGGGTTTCCTCCAGGTGCTCTGGTTTCCACCCACTTTCCAAAGACCTGTGGGTTTGTAGGTTATAGACAATAGGTGCAGGAGTAGGCCATTCGGCCCTTCGAGCCAGCACCGCCATTCCAATATGATCATGGCTGATCATTCCCAATCAGTACCCCGTTCCTGCCTTCTCCCCGTATCCCCTGACTCCGCTATCCTTAAGAGCTCTATCCAGCTCTCTCTTGAATGCATTCAGAGAATTGGCCTCCACTGCCTTCTGAAGCAGAGAATTCCACAGATTCACAACTCTCTGACTGAAAAAGTGTTTCCTCATCTCCGTTCTAAATGGCCTACCCCTTATTCTTAAACAGTGGCCCCTGGTTCTGGACTCCCCCAACACTGGGAACATGTTTCCTGCCTCTAACGTGTCCAACCCCTTAATAATCTTATATGTTTCAATAAGATCCCCTCTCATCCTTCTAAATTCCAGTGTATACAAGCCGAGTCGCTCCAGTCTTTCAACATACGACAGTCCCGCCATTCCGGGAATTAACCTAGTAAACCTACGCTGCACGCCCTCAATAGCAAGAATATCCTTCCTCAAATTTGGAGACAAAAACTGCACACAGTACTCCAGGTGCGGTCTCACTAGGGCCCTGTACAACTTGCTCCTATACTCAACTCCTCTTGTTATGAAGGCCAACATTCCATTGGCTTTCTTCACTGCCTGCTTTACCTGCACGCTTCCTTTCAGTGACTGATGCACTAGGACACCCAGATCTCGTTGTACGTCCCCTTTTCCTAACTTGTTAAAAGGTTAATTGGCCCTCTGTAAATTGCCTTGAGTGTGTTGGGAGTGGTTGAAAAAAATCGGACAACAGAACTAGTGAGAATGGGTGATCGACGGGCAGCCTGGACTCGGTGGGCTGAAGGGCCTGTTTCCATGTTGTATCTCGAAACTAAACTAAACTAAATTAAAGTTAAATAAATAAAACTCTACCAACTCTGTGCTGCCCATTGTTCCCTCTAGGTCTTTGCTCAATTCCCAATGCTCATGGAGTTTGTATTTCTCCCCGTGACCGCGTGGCTTATCTCAGGCTGCTATGGTTTCCTCCCACACTCCAAAGACGTACAGGTTTGTAGGTTAATTGGTTGCCGCAAAATTGTAAATTGTCCTAGTGTGTAGGATGGTGCTAGTATATGGGGCGATCGCAGGTGGGCCACAGGGCCTTTTCTGCCCTGCGCCTCTAAAGCCTGAAGCCTAATGTGCTTTTTATTCTGAGGCTGTGCCCTCTGGTCCTCGACTCACCCACTCGCAGAACCATCGTCTCCACAGACGTGTAGACGCTGTGAAGATCGACGCAAAATGCCGGAGTGACTCAACGGGGCAGGAAGCATCTCTGGGGAAAAGGAATGGGTGACGTTTCGGGGCAAGACCCTTCTTCAGACTGACCCGAAATGTCACCGATTCCTTCTCTGCATCGGCAGTTCCTTCCTGCAGGCAATCTGGTGGGTTCGCAGTGAGCATCTCTCAGTCTTAGGGGTTGCCAACTATCTGACTCCCAAACACGGGGCAAGGTGACGTCACCGCCCCGCGCCCCACGTGACCTCACCCAACCAGCAACCACGTGCTCCCGCTCTACCAATGGCGGCCGCCCGGGCCGGGAGGCGGGTTGCTACGCAACCTCCGCTAGGCGGCGCCCGGGCCTCCGGACCTAGACTGTCTGGAGCTAAAATGTCGGAAACCTAAACTGTCGGGGCCTAGTGTCGGGGCCTAGAGCGCTCCCCGGGCCTACAGCGCTCCCCCGGGCCTACAGCGCTCCCCCGGGCCTACAGCGCTCCCCCGGGCCAAAGTGCCCGGGCCAAAGTGTCCGGGCCAACAGTGTCCGGGCCTACAGTGTCCGGGCCTACAGTGTCCGGGCCTACAGGGCCTACAGCGGACAAGTGGCCTACAGCGTCCGGGCCTACAGCGTCCGAGCCTACAGCGTCCGGGCCTACAGCGTCCGGGCCTACAGCGTCCGGGCCTACAGCGTCCGGGCCTACAGCGTCCGGGCCTACAGCGTCCGGGCCTACAGCGTCCGGGTCTACAGCGCCCCCCTCGGGCCTAATACGGGACAAGGACAACCTAATATGGTTAGGGACAAACCAATTTTGCCCACAATATGGGATGTCCCGGCTAATACGGGACAGTTGGCAACCCTACTCCATCTGCTGTCATTGTCACGAGGAGATCACAAGACCAGGGTGTGGCACAATGCTTGCAAAACACAAGACGTATAATTTGACCAAAATGTTAATTCATTCTGATTGCTACTGTACTTTCTACAAACCAAGTCGCCCAGATGGGGCTGTGTGAGTGTGTGTCATAATCCATGCCAAATGTTGACTCTGAACATTCCACTCTCTTCCCCCCCCCCCCCCCCCCGTCCCACCGCCCCTGGTTAGCCTGCTGCTCTCACCAGCTGGTTTCACTCTCTCTCTCCGCAAAACACAATGTGCAGCGAATTGTGAACGCAGCCCAGACCATCACACAGACCCACTGAAGAAGGGTCCCGACCCCGAAACGTCACCCATTCCTTCTCTCCAGAGATTCTGCCTGCCCCGCCGAGTTACTCCAGCATCTTCGGTTTAAACCACCATCTGCGGTTCCTTCCTACGCAAGCCAACCTCCCTTCCGCTGACTCCATCTACACCTCACGCTGCCTCAGCAAGGCCAGCAACATAATCAAGGACCAGTCTCACCCCGGCCACTCCCTCTTCTCCCCTCTCCCATCGGGCAAAAGGTGCAGAAGTGGGAAAACGCACACCTCCAGATTCAGGGACAGTTTCTTCCCAGCTGTTATCAGGCAACTGAACCGCTCTGCCGCAACCAGAGAGCATTCCTGAACTACTATAAGACTGTCTTTGATCGGACTTTACCGGCTTTAACTTACACTACACATTACTCCCGTTATCGTGTGTCTGTAGACTGTAAATGGCTCGATTGTAATCATGTGTTGTCCTTCTGCTGACAGGTAAGCACGCAACAAAAGCTTTTCACTGTACCTCGGTGACAATAAACTAAACCAAACTAATGTGCTGGAGTAACTCAGCGGGTCAGGCAGCATCTCTGGAGAACATGGATAGGTGACATCTCACAGCGTGCTGGGGTAACTCAGCGGGTCAGGCAGCATCTCTGGAGAACATGGATAGGTGACGTTTCACAGAGTGCTGGGGTAACTCAGCGGGTTAGGCAGCATCTCTGGAGAACATGGGTAGGTGACGTTTCACAGAGTGCTGGAGTAACTCAGCGGGTCAGGCAGCATCTCTGGAGAACATGGATAGGTGACGTTTTGAGTCGGGACCCTTCTTCAGACTCCTTCAGTCCGATGAAGAGCCTCGACCTGAAACATGGATCATTGTTTCAATGGTATTTATTCACAAAATGCTGGAGTAACTCAGCAGGTCAGGCAGCATCTCAGGAGAGAAGGAATGGGCGACATTTCGGGTCGAGACCCTTCTTCAGACTGATTCAATGTTTCAATGGTAGTCACAAATTGCTGGAGTATTTCAGCGGGACAGACAGCATCTCTGGAGGGAAGGAATGGGTGACGCTTCGGGTCGAGGCCCTTCTTCAGACTGAAACGTCACCCATTCCTTCTCTCCAAAGATGCTGCCTGTCCCGCTGCGTTACCCAGCATTTTGTGTCTACCTTCGATTTATAGTTGTTTCCTACACATTGGTTCAATGGTTCTTTATTATCATGTGCATCATGTTCACCTACACACTGGAGTTTAGAAGAATGAGGGGGGGACCTCATTGAAACATTCAGAATAAAGAAAGGCATAGATAGAGTGGATGTGGAGAGGATGTTTCCACTGGTGGGAGAGTCTCGGACTAGAGGTCACAGCCTCAGAATTAAAGGGCGCTTTTTTAGAAAGGAGGTGAGGAGGAACTCGCAAAGTCAAGAGAGAGCTAGATAGAGCTCTTAAGGATAGCGGAGTCAGGGGGTATGGGGAGAAGGCAGGAACGGGGTACTGATTGAGAATGATCAGCCATGATCACATTGAATGGCGGTGCTGGCTCGAAGGGCCGAATGGCCTCCTCCTGCACCTATTGTCTATTGTCTATTAACACTATCCTAACACACCAGGTATAATTGACAATGTGACCGAAGACAATTAACCTACAAACCTGCACGTCTTTGGAGCGTGGGAGGAAAATGGAGATCTCGGGGAGAAAACCCACGCAGGTCACGGGAAGAACGTACAAACTCTGTACAGACAGCGACCGGTCGGGATCGAACCCGGGCCTCTGACGCTGTGAGGAAGCTACTCTACCTGCTGCGACACCGTGCCGCCAATCTGGAGGGGGGGGGGACACGGTAAACCCCAACGGTTCTTCCGACCGTCCCTAATCCAGCGTCTGCCGCCGTGGGCGACTGGCTCCAACCTCCATTGTCGGCGCCCTTTACGTATTGACTCTTTGCATACTTGCACTGTAGGCCAACAAAGAATCTCACCGCACCAAGTGCACGTGACAACAAAGAATCAATCAACCTCCCTCCCTGTGAAGGCTGTGGAGGCCAAGTCAGTGGATATTTTTAAGGCAGAGATAGATAGATTCTTGATTGGTACGCCGGGTGTCAGGGGTGATGGGAAGAAGTGCGAGACCAATTTTTTTTTCTCCCAGAATCTTGAGTGCCTGGAACGAGCTGCTGTGTGTGGAGGTTGCAGCAGATACATTAGAGGTATTTAAAAGACTTTTTGGAAAGGCACATAGATATGCAGGGAATGGAAGGAAATGGGTTATGCGCTGGTAGATAAGTGATGGTCTGGGCAACATGGTTGGCAGAGACAAGATGGGCTGAAGGGCCTGCTCTTGTGCTGTTAGGAAAGAGGAGGGATGGTATTTAAAACCAGAGGGGGGGGGGGGGGATATGGGTGGACAAGGATAAAAGGGGAGGGGGGAGGGAAAGGGACCTCCTTTCCTTAGACTCCTTTTATACATCATGTTGCTTCGGCAAGGCCAGCAGCATAATCAAGGGCCAGTTAGCTTGTAGCTATGCCATTTAGTGTTTTTGGATCTAGATTTAGAGATTTAGAGATACAGCGCAGAAACAGGCCCTTTCGGCCCACTGGGTCGGCGCCGCCCGGCGATCCCCGCACATTAACACTATCCTACACCCACTAGGGACAATTTTTACATTTGCCCAGCCAATTAACCTACAAACCTGTACGTCTTTGGAGTGTGGGAGGAAACCGAAGATCTCGGAGAAAACCCACGCAGGTCACGGGGAGAACGTGTTGGACAATTCCACGCTGGGAAAAAAAGGTTCTGTCCACTCTATCTGGGCCTTCCGTCATTCTATACACTTCTAGCACATCCCCCCTCAACCTCCGATGTTTCAGAGAAAATAATCCAAGTCGATCCGACCTCTCCCTGTAGGTGAGACCCTCTAATCCGGGCAGCATTCTGGTAAACCTCCTCTACACCCTCTACACATGCTTCCAGTAATGGGGTGACCAGAACTGGATGCAATACTCCAAATGCAGCCTAACCAAAGTCCCCCCCCCCCCTCCTCGACTCCATCCAAGGACCCAAACGCTCTTTCCAGGTGAGACAGAGGTTCACCTGCACCTCCTCCAACCTCATCTACTGTATCCGCTGTTCCAGGTGTCAACGTCTCCACATCAGCGAGACCAAGCGCAGGCTCGGCGATCACTTCGCTGAACACCTCCGCACAGTCGGTCTTAACCTACCTGATCTCCCGGTGGCTCAGCACTTCAACTCCCCCTGCCATTCCAAATCTGACCTTTTGTGTCCTGGGCCTCCTCCATTGTCAGAGTGGAGATCCCCATTCTCATCCCCAAATTGGAGGAACAGCACCTCATATTTCACTTGGGTAGTTTACACCCCAGCGTTATGAACATTGACTTCTCTAACTTCAGATAGTCCTTGCTTTCCCTCTCTCTCCATCCCCTCCCCCTTCCCAGTTCTCCCACCAGTCTTACTGTCTCTGACTACATTTTATCTGTGTCCCGCCCCCTCCCCTGACATCAGTTTGAAGAAGGGTCTCGACCCGAAATGTCACCCATTCCTTCTCTCCCGAGAGGCTGCCTGACCCGCTGAGTTACTCCAGCATTTTTGTGCCTACCTTCGATTCAAACCAGCATCTGCAGTTTTTTTTCCTACAAAGTCCTATAGAGATGTATCATGATTTCCTGATTTTTATACTCAATGCCCCTGGCAATGAAGGTAAGTATCTCATAAGCCTTTTAGTTTAGTTTAGTTTAGAGATAAAGCGCGGAAACAGGCCCTTCGGCCCACCGAGTCAATAGACAATAGACAATAGGTGCAGGAGTAGGCCATTCGGCCCTTCGAGCCAGCACCGCCATTCAATGTGATCATGGCTGAACATTCTCAATCAGTACCCCGTTCCTGCCTTCTCCCCATGCCCCCTGACTCCGCTATCCTTAAGAGCTCTATCCAGCTCTCTCTTGAATGCATTCAGAGAATTGGCCTCCACTGCCTTCTGAGGCAGAGAATTCCACAGATTCACAACTCACTGACTGAAAAAGTTTTTCCTCATCTCCGTTCTAAATGGCCTACCCCTTATTCTTAAACTGTGGCCCCTTGTTCTGGACTCCCCCAACATTGAGAACATGTTTCCTGCCTCTAACGTGTCCAACCCCTTAATAATCTTATACGTTTCGATAAGATCTCTCATCCTTCTAAATTCCAGTGTATACAAGCCTAGTCGCTCCAGTCTTTCAACATACGACAGTCCCGCCATTCCGGGAATTAACCTAGTAAACCTACGCTGCACGCCCTCAATAGTCCGCACTGAGCAGCAATCCCCGCACACTAGCGCTATCCTACACCCATTAGGGACAATTTATATTTATATCAAGCCAATTAACCTACAAACCTGTACGTCTTTGGAGTGTGGGAGGAAACCGAAGATCCCGGAGAAAACCCACGCAGGTCACGGGAAGAACGTACAAACTCCATACAGACAGCACCCTTAGTTGGGATCGAACCTGGGTCTCCAGCTGCAAGCGCTGTAAGGCGGCAACTCTACCGCTGCGCCACCAGGTCGCCCTTCTGTGTGGTGTGCATTTCCAAGCAGATAACAAGCCTGGTTTCCTGAAGAGAGAGGCTTCCCTTAGCAATGGGACATTTAACATTCTTCTTGAGAAATGATTCAAATCTATCCCCGTAGCATTTGCAGTAATTTGTCTACATCTGATTGTAATCCCCAGCTGACAACTCTCATTTGGAGCGAAGCAAACCAAAACAAAGCAAACCAAAGCAAAGCAAACCAAAACCGGGACGCATCACAGCATGGTTTGGGAACAGCTCCCTCCAAGGACGCAAGAAATTGCAGAGAGTTGCGGACGCAGCCCAGACCATCACACAAACCAACCTCCCATCCATTGACTCCATCTACACCTCACGCTGCCTCGGCAAGGCCAGCAGCATCATCAAGGACCAGTCTCACCCCGGTCACTCCCTCTTCTCCCCTCTCCCACCGGGCAAGAGGTGCAGAAGTGTGAAAACGCACACCTCCAGATTCAGGGGCAGTTTCTTCCCAGCTGTTATCAGGCAACTGAACCATCCTCTCATCAGCTTGAGAGCGGTCCTGATCGCCCATCTACCTCATTGGCCACCCTCAGTATCTTTAATTGGATTTAATTTGGACTTTATAGACAATAGACAATAGACAATAGGTGCAGGAGGAGGCCATTCGGAGAATTGGCCTCCACTGCCTTCTGAGGCAGAGAATTCCACAGATTCACAACTCTCTGACTGAAAAGGATTTTCCTCATCTCAGTTCTAAATGGCCTACCCCTTATTCTTAAACTGTGGCCCCTTGTTCTGGACTCCCCCAACATTGGGAACATGTTTCCTGCCTCTAACGTGTCCAACCCCTTAATAATCTTATACGTTTCGATAAGATCCCCTCTCATCCTTCTAAATTCCAGTGTATACAAGCTCAGTCGCTCCCGTCTTTCAACATATGACAGTCCCGCCATTCCGGGAATTAATCTAGTAAACTTACGCTGCACGCCCTCAATAACAAGAATAAACTAAACTGAATCTGGGCTGCACGGTGGTGCAGCCTTAGAGTTGCTGCCTTACAGCGGATGCGGCGCCGGAGACCCGGGTTCGATCCCGACTACGGGCGCCATTTGTACAGAGTTTGTACGTTCTCCCCATGACCTGCGTGGGTTTTCTCCGAGATCTTCGGTTTCCTCGCACACTCCAAAGACGTGCAGGTTTGTAAGTTAATTGGCTTGGATAATGTAAAAATTGTCCCTAGTGGGTGTAGGATAGTGTTAATGTGCGGGGATCGCTGGTCGGCGCGGACCAGGTGGGCCGAAAGGGCCTGTTTCCACGCTGTATCTCTAAACTAAACTTTAAATAAACTAAATAGAACGGTATAGCCAGGAACAGGCCCTTCAGCCAACAATGCCTGTGCCAAATGTTGGATTTAGTTAAGGATGTTTAAGTGTGGACCTCTACCTCCCTTCTACCTCATTGGAAACTTTGAACTATCCTTAATCAGACTTTACTGGACTTTTTCTTGCAATGAACGTTATTCCTTTTACCTTGCGTCTGTACACTGTGGATGACTTGATAGTAATCATGTATAGTGTTTCGGCTGACTGGTTAGCACACAACTAAGTAAAGTGAAGGGCGAGGAGAAGAGAGAAGGTACGTCTAGTACCTTTAGAGAGAAGATGAGGAGGAGTTTCTGCAGTCAGAGGGTGGTGAATCTGTGGAATTCATTGCCACAGACGGCTGTGGAGGCCAAGTCATTGGGTAATTTCTGAAGCGGACATTGATAGGCTCTTAGTACGGGTGTCTGGGGTTACGGGGTGAAGGCAGGAGAATGGGGTGGAGAGAGAATGATAGATCATAGAAACATAGAAACATAGAAAATAGGTGCAGGAGTAGGCCATTCAGCCCTTCGAGCCTGCACCGCCATTCAATGTGATCATGGCTGATCATCCAACTCAGTATCCCGTACCTGCCTTCTCTCCATACCCCCTGATCCCTTTAGCCACAAGGGCCACATCTAACTCCCTCTTAAATATAGCCAGTGAACTGGCCTCAACTACCTTCTGTGGCAGAGAATTCCACAGATTCACCACTCTCTGTGTGAAAACCATGATTGATCAACGATGATTGAATGGCGGGTGTAGGCTCAATGGGCTGAATGACCTCATTTTGCTCCACTGTCGGAACCCTTCGGCCCAACTAGCCCACACCGGCCAACAAGTCACAGCAACACCAGTCCCACCTGCCTGCGTTTGGCCCATATCCCTCCATACCTGTCCTATCCATGTACCTGTCTAACAGTTTGTTAAACATTATGGAACGTTATGAAATGTTAATAGTTCCTGCCTCAACTGCCTCCTCTGGCAACTCGTTCCGTACACCCACCACCCTTTGTGTATAAACGTTACCCCTCAGTTCCCTATTAAATCTTTCCCCCTTCACCTTGAACCTACGTCCTTTGGTCCTCGATTTACCTACCCGATCTTCTCATGATTAGGTAGATGCTCAGAGTCTCTTGCCCAGAGTAGGTGAATCGAGGACAGAGGTTTAAGGTGAAGGGGAAAAGATTTTAAACAAGAGCATCCTCTCGACATCCACTCTATCCAGACCTTTCACTATTCCACAAGTTTCAATGAGCTCCTGCATAAGACCGCAATGAGAAGTTCTACCAACGAAATCTGAGCCAAACATGTATTTTTGTTTCCCTCTGTCATAGAGTCATATAGTGATACAGTGTGGAAACAGGCCCTTCGGCCCAACTCGCCCACACCGGCCAACAATGTCCCAGCTACCCTAGTCCCACTTGCCTGCGCTTGGTCCATATCCCTCCAAACCTGTCCTATCCATGTACCTGTCCAACTGCTTCTTAAACGATGGGATAGTCCCAGCTTCAACTACCTCCTCTGGCAGCTTGTTCCATACACCCACCACCCTTCGTGTGAAAAAGTTACCCCTCGGATTCCTATTAAATCTTTTCCCCTTCACCTTGAACCTATGTCCTCTGGTCCTCGATTCCCCTACTCTGGGTAAAAGACTCTGTGCATTTACCCGATCTATTCCTCTCATGATTTTGTACAGCTCTATAAGATCACCCCTCATCCTCTTGCACTCCATGGAATAGAGACCCAGCCTGCTCAACCTCTCCCTGTAGCTCACACCCTCTAGTCCTGGCAACATCCTCAGAAGGCAGTGGAAGCCAATTCTCTGAATGCATTCAAGAGAGAGATAGATAGAGCTCTTAAGGATAGTGGAGTTAGGGGGTATGGGGAGAAGGCAGGAACGGGGTACTGATTGAGAATTATCAGCCATGATCACATTGAATGGCGGTGCTGGCTTGAAGGGCCGAATGGCCTCCTCCTGCACCTATTGTCTATTGTCTATTGTCTATTGTCTAAATCTTTTCTGAACCCTTTCAAGCTTGACAATATCTTTCCAATAACATGGTGCCCAGAACTGAACACAATATTCTAAATGCGGTCTCACCAACGTCTTATACAACTGCAACATGAACCAACGTCTTATACAACTGCAACATGAGTCTCTGTCGAAGAGGTTATAATGGGATTAGGAGGGAGAGATAGATCTGCCATGATTGAATGGTGGAGTAGACTTGATGGGCCGAATGGCCTAATTCTTCTCCTATCACTTATGACCTTATTCCCAAAATGCTGGAGTAACTCAGCAGGTCAGGCAGCATCTCAGGAGAGAAGGAATGGGTGACGTTTCGGGTCGAGACCCTTCTTCAGACTGAAGAAGGGTCTCGACCCGAAACGTCACCCATTCCTTCTCTCCTGAGATGCTGCCTGACCTGCTGAGTTACTCCAGCATTTTGGGAATAAATACCTTCGATTTGTACCAGCATCTGCAGTTATTTTCTTATACTTATGATCTTATGATCTTTTTGAATGCCGTTGAGCGGTTGCTGCTTGAAGAATGTGTCTCTTTCAAGTGGTTTGTTTACCTTGGCGATCTCGCACTGAAACAGCCAGACCTCCCCCACCATCTTTTCAAAGACCGAGCTTGACTACCCCCACTGACGAATTCCTGTCTTGGCACTCTCACTCCTGCCGACAGGTAAGGCTTCAATATGCTCCATTACTCACACTGCCTGCCATTTTTTCACAAAGATAGACACAAAAACTCAGCGGGTCAGACAGCATCTCTGGAGAGAAGGAATGGGAGACGTTTCGGGTCGAGACCCCTTCCTCAGACCGAGTTACTCCAGCTTTTTGTGTCTCTCTTCAGTTCAAGCCCGGCATCTGCTGTTCCTTCCTACACACCTCTCCACAAAGGAGGTATTTATTCACAAAATGTTGGAGTAACTCAGCAGGTCAGGCAGCATCTCGGGTGAGAAGGAATGGGTGACGTTTCGGGTCGAGACCCTTCAAGGGTCACCCATTCCTTCTCTCCCGAGATGCTGCCTGACCTGCTGAGTTACTCCAGCATTTTGTGAATAAATACCTTCGATTTGTACCAGCATCTGCATTTATCTTCTTCACAAAGGATCCTCGGGTTGTAGGCAGTGTGCGTTGTCGGCCGCTTCCAATCACTAAATGTGTTTCCGTTTAATTGTCCATGTTCGGCGCGGGATCATTCTTGGATCCCGTGAGGTTCTGGCTGCGCTCAAGACGAGAGACCTTGTTATGACAGGCTTGTGGGTTTGGCTTCATCCATTCCCTCGCTCACAAGGGACGTGAAGACTTGCCAAGATCACCGTGACTCATAGCCACCAATGAGATCATCCTAGCACTGGGGAGGGGCTTTAAAGAAACTTGCAACTATTCCTCAGCTCAGCTTCAGTTTAGTTTTATGGTCGTGTGTGCTGAGGTACAGTGAGAAGCTTTTGTTGCGTGCTCTCCAGTCAGCGGAAAGATAACACGTGATTACAGTCGAGACCGGGATGGAACCCGGGTCTCCGGCGCTGCAATCGCTGTAAGGCAGCAACTCTACCGCTGCGCCAACGTGCAGCTCTTTGACATTTACACCCTGGAAAAAAAGGTTCTGACTGTCAACTTCATAACAAGAGGAGTTGAGCTTCATAACAAGAGGAGTTAAGCTTCATAACAAGAGGAGTTGAGTACAGGAGCAAAGAGGTCCTTCTGCAGTTGTACAGGGCCCCAGTGAGACCGCACCTGGAGTACTGTGTGCAGTTTTGGTCTCCAAATTTGAGGAAGGATGTTCTTGCTATTGAGGGCGTGCAGCGTAGGTTTACTAGGTTAATTCCCAGAATGGCGGGACTGTCGTATGTTGAAAGACTGGAGCGACTAGGCTTGTATACACTGGAATTTAGAAGGATGAGGGGGGATCTTATCGAAACGTATAAGATTATTAAGGGTTGGACACGTTAGAGGCAGGAAACATGTTCCCAATGTTGGGGGAGTCCAGAACAAGGGGCCACAGTTTAAGAATAAGGGGTAGGCCATTTAGAACTGAGATGAGGAAACACTTTTTCAGTCAGAGAGTTGTGAATCTGTGGAATTCTCTGCCTCAGTAGAGAATACCTTATACTTAGCTAATGTATTGACAATATCTTCCATACGAGGTAATGGATATGCATCAAGCTCCGTGAACTGGTTTATAGTTTGAGAGTAATCAATGCAGAGTCGCTTTCTATGTCTCTCCAAGGGGTCCCTAACCACAACAACTTGTGCCCTCCAAGGGGAAGAGCTGGGCTCGATGCTACCTTCTTGTAAAAGATTAGTTACTTCTGTGTTGATAAAGTTTTTGTCATCTTTACTAAAATGTCTTTGTAGCAATTGGCTTGCACTTAGAGGATAAATTAGTGAATAATGAAGGACATTCAACAGATGCAGCAGAAAAACAGACGAGGAAAAACATTTTCAGTCAGAGAGTTGTGAATCTGTGGAATTCTCTGCCTCAGAAGGCAGTGGAGGCCAATTCTCTGAATGCATTCAAGAGAGAGCTAGATAGAGCTCTTAAGGATAGCGGAGTCAGGGGGTATGGGGAGAAGGCAGGAACGGGGTATTGATTGAGAATGATCAGCCATGATCACATTGAATGGCGGTGCTGACTCGAAGGGCCGAATGGCCTCCTCCTGCACCTATTGTCTATTGTCCATTGTCTAACCTGCTGTACACCAATCAGTCAAAACATTATGACCACTGACAGGTGAAGCGTATAACATTGATTATCTTGTTACAATGGCAGCTGTCAAGGGGTGGGATATATTAGGCAGCAAGTGAACAGTTAGTTCTTGAAGTTGATAATAATAATAATTTATTTGTCATATGTAGGTTGGCACAGGATCAACGGTACAATGAAATGTATTTGACAAGACAACAGGTCACCTCAGCAGTAATATTCCAAGGATAAATAAGATAAAAATGACATTAGTAAGGTAAAAAGACAATATTAAAAATAGGTGACAGAGGTTCACCTGCACCTCCTCCAACCTCATCTATTGCATCCGCTGCTCTAGATGTCAACTTATTTACATCGGCGAAACCAAGCACAGTCTCGGCGATCGCTTCGCTCAACACCTACGCTCAGTCTGCATTGACCAACCTGATCTCCCGGTGGCTGTGCACTTCAACTCCCCCTCCCACTCCCAGTCTGACCTTTCTGTCATGGGCCTCCTCCAGTGCCATAGTGAGGCCCACCGGAAATTGGAGGAACAGCACCTCATATTTCGCCTGGGCAGCTTGCAGCCCAGTGGTATGAACATTGACTTCTCCAACTTTAGATAGTTCCTCTGTCCCTCTCTTCCCCTCCTCCCCAGATCTCCCTCTATCTTCCTGTCTCCACCTATATCCTTCCTTTGTCCCACCCCCCCTGACATCAGTCTGAAGAAGGGTCTCGACCCGAAACGTCACCCATTCCTTCTCTCCCGAGATGCTGCCTGACCTGCTGAGTTACTCCAGCATTTTGTGAATATTAAAAATAATCATCGTTTATGATTTGAAATGTGTGTTTATGAGTTCAGAAGCCTGATGGCCTGATGGTAGAAACTGTTCTTAAGTCTGGTGGTACGCTCAGCCATACTCCTGTATCGTCTGCCTGACGGTAACAAGGAGAACAGCCTGCGTGCTGGGTGGCTGTGGTCCTTGATGATGCTGCGTGCCTTCCGCAGGCACCGCCGGTAGAATAAATGTCCTGAGTGGCCGGGAGACAGTTGCCAGTGATGTGCTGTGCCGCCTTCACCACTCTCTGTAGTGATTTGTGCCTGTGGGCAGAACAGTTCCCGTACCAGACTGTAATGCAGCCCGTCAGCAGCAGGCTTTCGATGGTGCATCTGCAGAAGGTTGTGAGGATGCTGACGTTCATGCCAAACTTCCTCAGTCTTCTCGGGAAAAAGAGCCGCTGGCTCACAATAATCTTTATTATTGTGTCCGTGTGCAGTGTGATGTGTTGGATGCAGGAGAAATAGGCAGGAGTAAAGACCTGAGCGACTTTGACAAGGGCCAGATTGTTATGGCCAGACGACTGGGTCAGAGCATCTCTGAAACGGCAAGGCTTGTGGGGTGCTCCCGGTCAGCAGTGGTGAGTACCGACCGACAGTGGTCTGAGGAGGGACAAACCACAAACCGGCGACAGGCAGGGTGTTGGGCGCCCAAGGCTCATCGATGCGCGAGGGCAACGAAGGCTATCCCGTCTGGTCCTAACCGACAGAAGGTCGACTGTGGCACAAGTCACAGAAAATGTTAATGGTGGTCACGGGAGGAATGTGTCACAATACACAGAGCATCGCACCCTGCTGCGTATGGAGCTGCACACGGAGGACCAACAGCACATTAGGCAGGTGGTCGTAATGTTTTGGCTCATCAGGTCATAATGTTTTGGCTGATCGGTGCACATGATAAGGGAATAATGTCCCGATCCGGGCGTCTGCCATTGGTGGAGCTGGAGCACGTGGCCGCTGGCTGGGTGAGATCATGTGGGGCATGGGGCGGTGGCGTCACCATGTCCCTTATTAGGGAGGGAGATAGTTGGCAACCCTCGATACAGCACCGGAGACCCGGGATCGATCCCGACCTCGGGTGCTGTCTGTGTGTGTGAAGTTTCCACGCAGAGAACGCATGAAAATATCCGACATTTCCTGTTGCAGATCAGGCAGTCAAGGAGCTGCCTGTCAGCCTGGTGAAAGGGCAATTAGATTGGCCTCCCTTGGCCAGCTGTCTCCAATCAAGTCTAGCCTTCATTTACAGGGCTAAGTATTTACAGCATTCGGTCAAATCTTCAACTTCATTGAACTTCAAGCAACTGAAGTCAAATTGTTGATCTAACTTTAAGGAACCCAGCCAAAACTAAAAAGACAAAGTTGATTTGGTTTATGTTTAGTTTAGAGACACAGCGCGGAAACAAACAGGCCCTTCGGCCCACCGAGTCCGCGCCGACCAGCGATCCCCGCACACTAACACTACCCTACGCACACTAGGGACAATATTACATTTATACCAAGCCGATTAACCTACAAACCCGCACGTCTTTGGAGTGTGGGAGGAAGCCGAAGATCTCAGAGAAAACCCACGCAGGTCACGGGGAGAACGTGCAAACTCCGTACGGACAGCGCCCGTGGTCGGGATCGAATCCGGGTCTCTGGCGCCGTGAGGCAGCGACTCTATCGCTGCGCCACTAGTGAATCAAAAGTGCAAGGGCTGTGCACTAGAAGGTCGTACAAGCCAAAAGGAGGCAAGTCATGACTTGGGCAGCTTGCAACCCAGAGGTATGAATATTGATTTCTCTAACTTCAACTGACCCTCGCATCTAGGGGTTGCCAACTTCCTCACTCCCAAATAAGGGACGAAAGGTGACGTCACCGCCCCGCACCCCACGTGACCTCACCCAGCCAGCGGCCACGTGCTCCCACTCCACCAAAGGCGGCCGCCCGGGCCGGGAGGCGGGTTGCTGCGCAAGAACACACTCGGCCCACACTCCGTTAGCCAACACTGTCCGAGCCTACAGCGACCCCTGGGCCTACAGTGTCCGGGCCTACAAGTGCCCCCCCGGGCCTAATACAGGTCAAGGGCGGTCTCGTACGGGACAAACAAATTTAACCCAATATATGGGATGTCCTGCTAATACGGGACAGTTGGCAACCCTACTTGCATCCCGTCTCTCTCTCTGTCCCTCCCCCCCCCTCCCACCCTAGTTGTCCCACTAGTTTCACTGTCGTCCTGTTGAGTTTCCATGTCTGTATAACTCATTATCACCCTCCCCACAGCCTACAATGGATACGGACCACGTACAGGCAGAGGAGATATGGTTAACATGGCATCATCTTTGGCACAGATATTGTGGGCCTTAAGTGCCTGTTCTATTGTTCTAAAATGCCAATAGATTTTGCCTCCACTCCCAGCCCAGTGGCACAGCGGTAGAGTTGCTGCCTCACAGCAACAATAGACAATAGACAATAGACAATAGGTGCAGGAGGAGGCCATTCGGCCCTTCGAGCCAGCACCACCATTCAATGTGATCATGGCTAATCATTCTCAATCAGTACCCCGTTCCTGCCTTCTCCCCATACCCCCTGACTCCGCTATCCTTAAGAGCTCTATCTAGCTCCCTCTTGAAAGCATCCAGAGAACTGGCCTCCGCTGCCTTCTGAGGCAGAGAATGCCACAGATTTACAACTCTCTGACTGAAAAAGTTTTTCCTCATCTCCGTTCTAAATTACCTACCCCTTAATCTTAAACTGTGGCCCCTGGTTCTGGACTCCCCCAACATTGGGAACATGTTTCCTGCCTCTAACGTGTCCAATCCCTCAATAATCTTATGTTTCAATAAGATCCCCTCTCATCCTTCTACATTCTAGTGTATACAAGCCTAGTCGCTCCAGTCTTTCAACATACCTAGGAATTACCGGGAATTAACCTAGTGAACCTACGCTGCACGCCCTCAATAGCAAGAATATCCTTCCTCAAATTTGGAGACCAAAACTACACACAGTACTCCAGGTGCGGTCTCACTAGGGCCCTGTACAACTGCAGAAGGACCTCTTACAACTGCAGAAGGACCTCCTATACTCAACTCCTCTTTTTATGAAGGCCAACATCCCATTAGCTTTCTACACTGCCTGCTGTACCTTCATGCTTCCTTTCAGTGACTGATGCACTAGGACACCCAGATCTCGTTGTACGTCCCCTTTTCCTAACTTGACACCATTCAGATAATAATGTGCCTTCCTATTCTTACGACCAAAGTGGATAACCTCACACTTATCCACATTAAACTGCATCTGCCATGCATCCGCCCACTCACACAACCTGTCCAAGTCACCCTGCAACCTCATAGCATCCTCCTCACAGTTCACACTACCACCCAGCTTTGTGCCATCTGCAAATTTGCTAATGTTACTTTTAATCCCTTCATCCAAGTCATTAATGTATATTGTAAATAGCTGCGGTCCCAGCATCGAGCCTTGCGGTACCCCACTAGTCACTGCCTGCCATTCTGAAAGGGACCCATTTATCTCCACTCTTTGCTTTCTGTCTGCCAACCAATTTTCTATCCATGTCAGTACCCTACCCCCAATACCATGTTCCACCACAGACCCGGGTTCGATCCTTACCATGGGCGCTGTCTGTAAGGAGGTTGTGCCTTCTCCCCGTGACCGCGTGGGTTTTCTCCCACATTCCAAAGGCGTGCAGATTTGTAGGTTAATTGGCTTCTGTAAATTGTCCCTAGTGTGTAGGATAGAACTTGTGTACGGGGTGATCGCTGGTCGGTGCGGTCTCGGTGGGCCTGTTTCCACACTGAATCTCTAAAGTCTGAAGAGTAATTCCACAGCCCAGTTTTCCTATCTGAGTATGTGCCTGTGGTTTGTGGTCACAGATGGCCTGTGGGGTTTAGCAGCCCCGTGGATCACAAGCATGAACAACAAAAGGCCTGGGGCCCTGTTCCTTAACTGTGGAAAGAATTTACTGGTCAAATGACTAAACACTTAGTCACGGGTGTTTACTTGACTGCTCAGCAGGGGGCCGTGACACGTCCAGATGACACCAAACCACATTTTTAGGTTGTTTGTTAACATAGAAACATAGAAAACAGGCGCAGGAGGAGGTCATTTGGCCCTTCGAGCCAGCACCGCCATGCATTGTGATCATGGCTGATCATCCACAATCAGTAACCCATGCCTGCCTTCTCCCCATATCCCTTGATTCCGCTAGTCCCTAGAGCTCTATCTATCTCTCTTTTAAATTCATCCAGTGAATTGGCCTCCATTTGGTGATTTCCACAAATTCACAACTCTCTGGGTGAAAAAGTTTCTTCTCACTTCAGTTTTAAATGGCCTCCTCTTTATTCTTAGACTGTGGACCTTGGTTCTGGACTCCGACAACATTGGGAACATTTTTCCTGCATCTAGCTTGTCCAGTCCTTTCATAATTTTATACGTCTCTATAAGATTCCCTCTCATCCTTCTAAACTCCAGTGAATACAAGCCCAGTCTTTCCAATCTTTCCTCATATGACAGTCCCGCCATCCCGTGGATTAACCTGGTGATCCTACGCTCTTCTTCCTCAAATTAGGAGACCAAAGCTGGACACAATACTCCAGATGTGGTCTCACCAGGGCCCTGTACTTGTAGCCTTGTCTCGTCCCAGAGGTTGTGTTTATCCGAGTCTTGCTGTGAAGAACTAGTTTTTAGACTGAGGCAATTTTTTAGGCGATTTACCACACGGTCAAAAGATGGTCATATCCTTGAGGAGGTGGCACAGAGGTGGAGTTGCTTGCCTCACGGCGCCAGAGACCCAGGTTTGATCCTGACCATGGGTGGCTGTCTGCACTGAAGCCAATTAACCTCAAACGTCTATGTCTTTGGAGTGCAGGAGGAACTCGGAGCACCCGGTGAAAACTCACGCAGGGTCACAGGGAGAACGTGCAAACTCCGCACAGACAGTGAAAACCCTTTTGTTATCTGCCATCCTCGTGTATAATCTCTCTTTATCTTTCTCCCTCCCTATCCTTCACACTTTCTTCCTCACTCTCACCTTTTCCCACTCTCTCCCGCGTTCCTCCCCTCCCTCAACCTTTCCTTCCAAAACTCCCCCCTCACTCACTCTCTCTTACTCTTTCATCTGTTATTCCCCACTCCCTCATTACCTCCCTCATCCTTCCCTCCCTCATTTTTTCCCCCTCCGTCACACTTTCTCTCCACCCTTCCCCTCCATCAGTCCCCCCTCCATCACACTTTCTTACTCTTTCCTCCCTTAATTCCTTCCCTCCTGCAACCTTCCCTCCCTCACTCTTTCCCTCTTTCCCTCCCTCCCTCCCTCTTCACCCCCCCCCCCTTCATTTCTTCCCTCCTTCAATCTTCTCTCACTCAATCTTCCCTCCCTCAACCTCCCCACAACCTAGGGTTGCCAACTGTCCCATATTAGCCGGGACATCCCTTATTTTGGGCTAAATTGGTTTGTCCAGTACTGGACCCCCCTTGTCCAGTATTAGGTCCGGGGGACACTGTAGGCCTGGACGCTGTAGGCCCGGATGCTGTAGGCCCGGACGCTGTAGGCCCGGACGGACAGTGTAGGTCCAGATGCCCGGACGCTGCAGGCCGGACGCTGTAGGCCCGGACAGTGTAGGTCCGGAGGCCCGGGCACCTAATGGAGGTTGCGTAGCAACCCACCTCCCGGCCCGGGCGGCCGCCATTGGTGGAGCGGGAGCACGTGGCCGCTGGCTGGGTGAGGTCACGTGGGGACGCTGGGCGGTGACGTCACCTTGTCCCGTATTTGGGAGTGAGAAAGTTGGCAACCCCTACCTCAACCTCCCCTTCCTCAATCTCCCCTTCCTCAACATCCTCTCCCTCATCCTTCCCCTCCATCACTCTCCCCTCCCTCACTATTTCTCACGCTTTCCTCCCTCATTCCTTCCCTCCCACAACCTTCCCTCCCTCATCCTTTCTCCCCCATTCTTCCCCTCCCTCACACCTTCCCTCTCTCATTCTTTCCCACCTTCCCTCCCTCCCTCTTTGCCCCCCCCTCCCCTCATTTCTTCCCTCCTTCAATCTTCTCTCCCTCATTCTTTCCCTCCCTCCCTCACTCATGTTCATGTTCATAAGTTGTTGGAGCAGAATTAGGCCACTCGGCCCATCAAGTCTACTCCGCCATTCAATCACGGCTGATCTATCTCTCCCTCCTAACGCCATTCTCCTGCCTTCTCCCCATAACCCCTGACACCCCGTACTAATCAAGAATCTATCTCCGCTTTAAAAATGTCCATTGATTTGACCTCCACAGCCTTCTGTCGCAAAGAATTCTACAGATTCACCACCTTCTAAAGAAATTCCTCCTCATCTCCTTCCTAAAGGAACGTTCTTTTATTCTGAGGCTGTGCCCTCTGATCCTAGACTCTCCCAGTCCTTTCCTCCCTCACTCTTTCTCTCCCTCATCCTCCCTCCGCCCCCCCCCCCCCCTTTGTTTAGTTTAGTTTAGTTTAGTTTAGTTTAGTTTAGAGACACAGCGTGGAAACAGGCCCTTTGTCCCACCGGGTCCGCGCCGACCAGCGATCCCCGCACACTAACACTATCCTATACACAATAGGGACAATTTTTACATTTACCAAACCAATTAACCTACATGCCTGTACATCTTTGGAGTGCGGGAGGAAACCGAAGATCTCGGTGAAAACCCACGCAGGTCACGGGGAGAACGTACAAACTCCGTACAGACAGCGCCCGTTATCGGGATCGAACCCGGGTCTCCGGCGCTGCATTCGCTGTAAATGGCTTCGGCAAATTGTAAAATTGTCCCGAGTGTGTAAGGCCAGTGCTAGTGTACGGGGGATGGGGGGGGATCGCTGGTCGGTGCGAACTTGGTGGGCCGAAGGGCCTGTTTCCGGGCTGTATGTCTAAAGTCAAAAGTGTAAAGTCACAGCACAGGAAAAGGCACAGATTAAGCAATCACTCTGGCTATTATTTTTGAATAAAGTATAAATACACACTTCGTGGCTGGAAAACAAGATTAAAGGTTATTATTGTTCTTCCCTTCCCCTTCCTTTGCGCTGATCGCAGCCCAGCCCAGCTCACAAGTAGATGAAGTGTACAGATTGGCGTTGTTTCTTTCTGCATATGTGGGCGGTCCCCTTTGTAATAAATCCCTAAGGCACAGGAGTACAGCGGCCAAGTTGCTGCCTTACTGCGCCAGAGACCCGGGTTCCATCCCGACTACGGGGGCTGTCTGTACGGAGTTCATGCCAAAGATAATAGAGCAGAGCAAGATAGACCACTCGACCCTAAAAACCGTGGTAAATCACGGCGCCATTTTAGTCGGCAGAAACTTGCAGAAACATTTAAAAAGAAAAAGAACAAAAATCTGTGAATTGATAGATGAGATATATTCTGCATTTTAATGGTATCATCACACACACACTGTTCCCCCAAAACACACTGCGAGAGGCATAGCGAACGGCGGGTTTTGCCTACTAAAATGGCGGACGTTACGCTCCTTTGCGTACTACACTTCAATATAGGCGATTTCAACGGAGTGGTCCATCTTGCTCCTCTAGTATCTTCGGTTTGCACGTTCTCCCCGTGACTGCGTGGGTTTTCTCCGGGTGCTCCGGTTTCCTCCCACACTCCAAAGACGTGCAGGTTTGTGGGTTAAGGTGCAGGATATAACGAGTTTACTTTAGTTTAGTTTAGTTCAGAGATACAGCGCGGAAACAGGCCCTTCGGCCCACCGGGTCCGCGCCTACCAGCGATCCCCGCACATTAACACTACCACACACACACACTAGGGCCAATTTTTACATTTTTATGCTCAGCCAAATAACCTACAAACGTGTACGTCTTTGGAGTGTGGGAGGAGACCGAAGATCTCGGAGAAAACCCAGGCAGGTCACGGGGTGAACGTACAAATTCCTTACAGACAGCACCCGTAGTCGGGATCGAACCCGGGTCTCTGGCGCTGTGAGGCAGTAGCTTTACTGCCACACTCTCTGTACGGGGTAGTGTATGGGTGATCATTGGTTGGCACGGACTTTGTGTGTTGAAGGGCCTGTTTTCACGCCGTACCTCTAAACTAAATCCTCAGTGTAAAGAAATTTGCCCCATGCATATCCTTTAAACTTTGCCCCTCTCACCTTAAAGCTATGCCCTCTCGTCTGACCGATATTTCGAGGCGAATTAGGTTCTGACTCTCAGGGGGATATATGAAAGCTTACTGGTGTCTCTCAGTCCCTCTCTCTCTCTCTCTCAGGAGGATATGGTTGACGTTTCGGGTCAAGAGACCCTTCTTCAGACTGAGAGTCCAGGGGACAATAGACAATAGACAATAGACAATAGGTGCAGGAGGAGGCCATTCGGCCCTTCAAGCCAGCACCGCCATTCAATGTGATCATGGCCGATCATTCTCAATCAGTACCCCGTTCCTGCCTTCTCCCCATACCCCCTGACTCCGCTATCCTTAAGAGCTCTATCTAGCTCTCTCTTGAATGCATTCAGAGAATTGGCCTCCACTGCCTTCTGAGGCAGAGAATTCCACAGATTCACAACTCTCTGACTGAAAAAGTTTTTCCTCATCTCTGTTCTAAATGGCCTACCCCTTATTCTTAAACTGTGGCCCCATGTTCTGGACTCCCCCAACATTGGGAACATGTTTCCTGCCTCTAACGTGTCCAACCCCTTAATAATCTTATACGTTTCAAGGGAGAGGGAGACACAGAAATAAGGATGGGTGAGGTGAGAGATGCTGTCTGTACGACTCAGTGTTGGTCAGCATTGGAATAAATCGGGTAGATGCCCAGTCTCTTGCCCAGAGTCAGGGAATCGAGGACCAGAGGACATAAGTTCAAGGTGAAGTGGAAACGATTTAATAGGAATCCGAGGGGTAACTTTTTCACACAAAGGGTGGTGGGTGTATGGAACAAGCTGCCGGAGGAGGTAGTCGAGGCTGGGACTATCCCAACGTTTAAGAAACAGTTATACAGGTTCATGGATACGACAGGGTTTGGAGGGATATGGACCAAACGCAGGCAGGTGGGACTAGTGTAGCTGGGACATGTTGGCCGGTGTGGGCAAGTTGGGCCAAAGGACCTGTCTCCACACTGTATCGCTCTATGACTATGAATGAATATTGAAACATCCACACATGTCCACATCAGTGATACATCATCTCTCCATGATGTATCTCCGTCCCTTGGCATCTTGACACCAAGCTACCAGATAGGTCTGTTGTGGCCCCTCAAGTCAATGGGAAAGTGCATTGCGAAGCGCACTCTTTAGCTCTTTCCATTGCATTACATAGAAACATAGAAACATAGAAAATAGGCGCAGGAGGAGGCCATTCGGCTCTTCGAGGCAGCACCGCCATTCATTGTGGTCGTGGCTGATCATCCACAATCAGTAATCTGTGCCTGCCTTCTCCCCATATCCCTTGATTCCACTAGCCCCCAGAGCTCTATCTAACTCTCTCTTAAATTCATCCATGATTTGGCCTCCATTGCCCTCTGTGGCAGAGATTTCCACAAATTCACAACTCTTTGGGTGAAAAAGTTCCTTCTCGCCTCAGTTTTAAATGGCCTCCCCTTTATTCTAAGTCTGTGGCCCCTGGTTCTGGACTCCCCCAACATTGGGAACATTTTTCCTGAATCTAGCTTGTCCAGTCCTTTTATAATTTTATATGTCTCTATAAGATCCCCTTTCATCCTTCTAAACTCCAGTGAATACAAGCCTAGTCTTTGCAATCTTTCCTCATATGACAGTCCCGCCATCCCAGGGATCAATCTCGTGAACCTACGCTGCACTGCCTCAATAGCAAGGACGTCCTCCCTCAAATTAGGAGACCAAAACTGTACACAATACTCCAGATGTGGTCTCACCAGGGCCCTATACAACTGCAGAAGAACCTCTTTACTCCCATATTCAAACCCTCTCGTTATGAAGGCCAACATGCCATTAGCTTTCTTCACTGCCTGCTGTACCTGCACGCCAACTTTCAGTGACTGGTGTACAAGGACACCGAGGTCTCGCTGCACTTCCCCCTTACCTAACCCGACACCCTTGAGATAATAATCTGCCTCCTTGTTTTTGCCGCCAAAGTGGATAACCTTGTAGTGAGCGTTATTGTTCAAAGGTCTTTATTCGTAGGTAACCGTAACAAACTGCAACCTAATCTCATCTCTCCAGCTGGGCGCCAGACACAACTATACCTCGCGCTCCCGCATCTCGTGACTCGTTAGCCCAACCGAGGGTTCAAGACCCCCCCGCTAATCCGTATGTCCCTACATGACCCCCCCCAGAACCCTCGAAACCATACCACACGGGTGCCCGGACCTCCCTCCCGGAACGCGTACGGAGGGGGGAACCGATACCGCCAATGTGACGGGAGGCGGGGAGGTCGCCGCCGCCGGAGGCGATGGAGTGGCCCCGGAAGCGGAGGGCGTAGGCGACGGAGAGCGCTTGATCGGGAACGGGGGCCCGGGCCCAACCATAGGCGGCGGGGGGCTGAGGGGTGGCAAACAAGGCGCCGCTGGCGGCACCAGGGGGGCGGCCATAGGCCGGCCCCTGCGCGGCGGCTGGGACACCGACACAGGGAGGTCCTGGTCCAAATGGGCCAGCTTGAGCCGGGATACGGAAACGAGTTCCTGGCGATTACCCACCTGTAAGGTAAAAGTGACAGCCCCTCTCTTCAGTACCTGAAACGGGCCCTGATAAACCGGCTGAAGAGGGGGGCGGTGGGAATCTTTCCGCAGGAACACAAAATCACAGTCCCGTTATTGTTCAAAGGCCTTTATTCGTAGGTAACCGTAACAATCTGCAACCTAATCTCATCTCTCCAGCTGGGCGCCAGACACAACTATACCTCGCGCTCCCGCATCTCGTGACTCGTTAGCCCAACCGAGGGTTCGAGACCCCCCCGCTAATCCGTATGTCCCTACAACCTCACATTTATCTACATTATACTGCATCTGCCACGCATCTGCCCACTCACTCAACCTGTCCAGGTCACCCTGCAACCTCCTAACATCCTCGTCACAGTTCACACTGCCACCTGCATCTGCAAACTTGCTAGTGCTGCTTCTAATTCCCTCTTCCAAATCATTAATATATATGGTAAACAGTTGCGGCCTCAACACCGAGCCTTGCGGCACTCCACTCGCCACTGCCTGCCATTCTGAAAAGGACCCTTTTACTCCTATTCTTTGCTTCCTGTCTGCCAACCAATTCTCTAGCACAGAGGGAAAGAGGAAGAGAGTTTTGTTTCCAGCTCTACGGTACATTTTTCCACCATGAGTAATGGCAATTTTTTTTTTACAGCATTTGGAAAACAATTCCTTTTGTATTAATCAAACAGGTCACAATTTAAAAATGGAATGATGATTGGTATGCTTTTCCAAGCTAAGATCCTCCTCCATTGTCAGAATGAGGCCCAGCGCAAAATTGGAGGAACAGCACCTCATATTTCGTTTGGGTAGTTTACACCCCAGCGGTATGAACATTGACTTCTCTAACTTCAGATAGTCCCTGCTTTCCCTCTCTCTCCATCCCCTCTTCTCCCACTAGTCTTCCTGTCTCCGACTAGATTCTATCTTTGTCCCCTCCCCTGACATCAGTCTGAAGAAGGGTCTCGACCCGAAACGTCACCCATTCCTTCCCTCTCGAGATGCTGCCTGCCCCGCTGAGTTACTCCAGCATTTTGAGTCTACCAAGGACCCTTCCTCTCTGTGCCTGCGTTTGGTCCTGACCTCTGGAGCTGTGTCTGTGTGGAGTTTGCACGTTCTCCTTGTGACCACGAATGAATGAATGAATGAATGAATGAATGAATGAATACTTTATTCTCACGTGGGACAAGTCACAGTGAAATTCATTGCTTACATTCCCAATATATGCAAATAGTTGCCCATAGTCGCTAAGAAAGTTACAGAGTACCCCCGCGCCAGGTCCCCGTTTGTTCTCCACCCCTCCCCCTCCCTCAGGGCAGCCCCCCCCCCCTCATTGGGTCCTCCGTTGTTCCTCGAAGTTAGAGAAATCAATATTGATTGGGATGTAATACAATACAATACAATATATCTTTATTGTCATTGTACAGGGGCACAACGAGATTGGGAATGCGCCTCCCATACGATGCAATAAATTAATTAGCTAGTCAGTATTAATTTAAACAACCCAATGAAACAAATTGTAACAGTTTTAAAACAGAATAAAGTGCAAGTAGATCTGTGCCGGTTCACTGTGCGATGTGACCATCCGGCTCAGCAGGACCGGTTCATAGCAGCTATGGCCCTGGGGATGAAGCTGTTCCTGAGTCTGGAGGTGCGGGCGTAGAAGGCCTTGTATCATCTGCCCGATGGTAGAAGTTCGAACAGACTGTTGCAGGGGTGTGAAGAGTCTTTGTGGATGCTGGTGGCTTTTCTGAGGCATCGTGTGTTGTAGATGCCCTCCAAGGCTGGTAGCTGTGTTCTGATGGTCCTCTGAGCTCTATGGACTACCCGCTGAAGAGCTTTCCTCTCTGCCTCCGTGCAGCTGAGGTACAACACAGGGATGCCATGCGTTAGGATGCTCTCTATGGTGCAGCGGTAGAAGGTCGTCAGCAGTTGTTGGGGTAGACCAGACTTTTTCAGTGTTCTCAGGTAGAACAGTCGTTGCTGTGCCTTCTTGACCAGCGCAGCAGTGTTAGTGGACCATGTTAGGTCCTCCGAAATGTGAGTGCCCAGAAACTTGAAGCTGGACACTCTCTCCACACTGTCCCCGTTGATAAAGATCGGGGCGTATTCCCCATTGTGTGACCTACGGAAGTTGATGATCAGCTCCTTGGTCTTGGTGGTGTTTAGGGACAGGTTGTTATCAGAGCACCAGTCCGCCAGGTTGGTGATCAGCCCAAGCTGCTCAAGTGAAATATGGGGCGCTGTTCCAACTGAGTTACTCCAGCTTTTTGTGTCTATCTTCGGTTTAAATCAACGTCTGCAGCTATTTCCTACACAGGATCGTAAGAGAAGATTGAGTTCAGCGGTAAAATGTAAATGTCCTGTTAAACAAATTTTAAATTGACCATGTAGTTATTTTTATCGGGAACTTACAACAAAACTCAATTCAAGTCTGATCCAAGATGGCGGCACTGTGGCGCAGCGGTAGAGTTGCTGCCTTCCGCCGCCAGAGAACCCGGTTTCGGACCTGACTACGGGCGCTGTCAGTATGGTGTTTGTGCGTTCTCCCCGTGACCTGCGTGGGTTTTCTCCGGGCGCTCCGGTTTCCTCCCCCACTCCAAAGACGTGCAGGTTTGTCAGTTAATTGGCTTGGTGTAATTGTAAATGGTTCCTCGTGTGTGTGTGTGGGATAGTGTGTAAGTGTGCGGGGGTCGCTGGTCAGCACGGCCTGGGTGGGCCGAAGGGCCTGTTTCCGCGCTGTAACTAAAAACTAAACAAGTCGAAGGTTTGCTTGTCATCAGCTTGCTCCCCTCCACAGTGCAAGAGGTCGACATTCTTTTGAGTCGCCAGGATTCTTCCCAGTTATAAAACAAAGTCGAATGTTTGTTTATACTGTTTGTGGTCATCGGCATGATGTGTTTATATTGAGAACGAGGAAGAATGCCCGAAAGTTTACTGGCACATTGAGAAACCAAGTGCGATCTCATTTTGCAACGACGTACAGGTTTGCAGGTTAATTGGCTTTGGTAAAAAGGTTGTAAATTGTCCCTCGTGTGTGTGTGTAGGATCGTGTTCGTGTGCGGGGATCGCTGGTGGGATCGGACTCGGTGGGCCCTCAGTGGCAGAGAATTCCACACATTCACAACTCTCTGGGTGAAAAAGTTTCTTCTCACCTCAGTCTTAAATGGCCTCCCCTTTATTCTTAGACTGTGTGGCCCCTGGTTCTGGACTCCCCCAACATTGGGGAAAAAATTCCCTGCATCTAGCTTGTCCAGTCCTTTTTATAAATTTTATACGTCTTTCTATAAGATCCCCTCTCATCCTTCTAAACTCCAGTGAATACAAGCCCCAGTCTTTCCAATCTTTCCTCATATGACAGTCCCTCCATCCCGGAGATTAACCTCGTGCGAAGTTAACACTTTAACTCCCCCTCCCATTCCCACACTGACCTTTATGTCCTGGGCTTCCTCCACTGTCAGAGTGAGGCCCAATGCAAATTGGAGGAACAGCACCTCATATTTCACTTGGGCAGCTGCTTACAAACCAACGGTATCAATATTGACCTCTCAAACTTCAAGTAACCCTTGCTTTCCCTCTCTCTCTCTCCGTCCCCTCCCCAACACTAGTTCTCCGACTAGTTTCACTGGTTAAATATCACTGATTGTGTGCCTCGTTGTCACCTTCCCCTCAACTAACAATGTACCATTCGACATTTTCTTGACCATCGTCTCCTTTCAACTGAGATGGCGGCACAATCACTAAATCGCAAGCACTGCTCAGTCTCCAGATGGTTTCAATTAGTGAGAGGCTCCTCGACTGTAACATTTCCAGGTCGACGGATGATACAAGTCTGGTGTCAAAATGAGTGACGTGGACTCAGAACAGTTTAGTTTATTGTCACGTGTACCGAGGTACAGTGAAAAGCTTTTAGTTGCGTGCCATCCAGTCTGCAAAAAAGACAATACATGATTACAATCGAGCCATTTCCAGTGCAATAGAAATACATGATAAGGGAATAACGTTCAGTGCAAGGTAAAGCCAGCAAAGTCCCATCAAGGATAGTCTGAGGGTCACCAATGAGGTAGATAGTAGTTCAGGACCGCTCTCTAGTTGTGGAGGCCAGTCCTAAATGTACGCCTCGATGTCACCTCCCCTTCAGCGAGCAATGAACCATTCTACATTTCCTGTAAGAAAATAACTGCAGATGCTGGTACAAATCGAAGGTATTTATTCACAAAATGCTGGAGTAACTCAGCAGGTCAGGCAGCATCTCGGGAGAGAAGGAATGGGTGACGTTTCGGGTCGATTCCTTCTCTCCTGATTCTACATTTCCTTATCACCGTCTGCATTGCTCTGTCGTTTTCACACTTTACCCTTCCACGTCTCTGTGTCACCCTCTCCCCGGACTCTCTGTCTGAAGAAGGGTCTCGACCGGAAACGTCACTCGTTCCTTCTCTCCAGAAAGGGTGGCGCGGCGGTAGTGTTGCTGCCTTACAGCGAATGCAGCGCCGGAGACCTGGGATCCATCCCGACTACGGGCGTCGGTCGGTACGGAGTTTGTACGTTCTCCCCGTGACCTGCGTGGGTTTTCTCCGAGATCTTCGGTTTCCTCCCACACTCCAAAGACGTGTAGGTTTGTAGGTTAATTGGCTTGGTATAAATGTAACAATTGTCCCTACCCTAGAAAGGTATAGGATAGTGTTAATATGCGGGGATCGCTGGTCGATGCAGACCCGATGGGCCGAAAGGGCCTGTTTCTGCGCTGTATCTCTTTAAAAAAAAAAGATGCTGCCTGTCCCGCTGAGTTACTCCAGTATTTTGTGCCTATTTTCAGTGTAAACCAGCATCTGCAGTTCCTACCATACACAAATTCAATGCTTACACGGTTACCGATTTGAACGACAGTCAGAGAGAGAGATCTCATCGGCATTCCAGAGAGTAATTCCTCGTGTACATTTTTTCCTTGCTGCCTAAATTAACAGTGAAGTCTTGTGCCATCAGTGCGAGCATATGTGTCCGATTAGTGTGGAATGCCTCTGACTCTGACCTTTTGCAGATGCATGAAGCCCTTGCCAAACCCTATTGAGGTTGGGGCATGTGGAGCGAGCTTAATTAGTCTGTGGTACTAGGAAAAAGGCTGGATACGAAACAGATCAAGGTTCTGCAATGTGAGGTTAGAAACAAGGGACTACAGATGCTGGCTTGCACAAAATGCCCCAGTGGCAATGTGGCGCGGTGGTAGAGCAACTGCCTGGCAGCCCGATCGCTCCAGTGACCTGGGTTCAATCCTGACCCCTGGTCCTGCATTCCCCCTCTCGTTTCCTCCTGCACCCCAAAGGTGTTCTAAATCGGTTGGTTATCGTGGAGCTCATTGCCACAGAGGGCTGTGGAGGCCAAGACAGTGGATATTTTTAAGGCAGAAATAGACAAATTCTTGATCAGAATGGGTGTCAAGGGTTATGGGGAGAAGGCAGGAAAATGGGATTAGGAGGAAGAGATCAGCCATGGTTGAATGACGGAGTAGATTCGATGGGCCGAATAGCCCAATTCTACTTCTATAACGTGCACTTGGGAAGGCGAGAGATATCCAGTAAATATCTATTATTAAGAAGGGTCTCGACCCAAAACGTCACCCCTTCCTTCTCTCCTGAGATGCTGCCTGACCTGCTGAGTTACTCCAGCATTTTGTGAATAAATACCTTCGATTTGTACCAGCATCTGCAGTTATTTTCTTACAGTAAATACAGGCAATAGACATACAATGATACAGGTAACAGGCACAAAGTCACGAGAGGAATAGATAAGGTAGACATAGAAACATAGAAAAATAGGTGCAGGAGTAGGCCATTCGGCCCTTCGAGCCAGCACCGCCACTCAATGTAATCATGGCTGATTATCTAAAATCAGTACCCCGTTCCTGCATTTTCCCCATATCCCTTGATTCCGTTAGCCCTAAGAGCTAAATCTAACTCTCACTTGAAAACATCCAGCGAATTGGCCTCCACTGCCTTCTGTGGCAGAGAATTCCGCAGGTTCACAAATCTCTGGGTGAAAAAGTTTTTCCTCATCTTAGTCCTAAATGGCCCACCCCTTATTCTTAAACTGTGACTCCTGGTTCTGGACTCCCCCACATCGGGAACATTGTTCCTGCATCCAGCCTGTCCAATCTTTTAAGAATTTTATATGATTCTATAAGTTCCCCTCTCATCCTTCTGAATTTCAGCGAATACAAGCCCAGTCGACCCGTTCTTTCATCATATGTCAGTCCCGCCATCCCGGGAATTAACCTGGTGAACCTACGCTGCACTCTCTCAATAGCAAGAATGTCCTTCCTCAAATTCGGAGACCAAAATTGCACACAATACTCCAGGTGCGGTCTCGTCAGGGCCCAGAACAACTGCAGAAGGACCTCCTTGCTCCTTAGCTCAAATCCTCTCGCAATGAAGGCCAACATGCCATTAACTTTCTTCACTGCCTGCTGTACCTGCATGCTTACTTTCAGTGACTGATGTACAAGCACACCCAGATCTCGTAGCACCTCCCCTTTTCTGAATCTGAAACCATTCTGATAATAATCTGCCTTCCTGTTCTTGCCACCAAAGTGGATAACCTCCCATTTATCCACATTATAGTGCATCGGCCATGCATCTGTCCACTTACCCAACCTATCCAAGTCAATAGACAATAGACAATAGGTGCAGGAGTAGGCCATTCGGCCCTTTGAACCAGCACCACCATTCAATGTGATCATGGCTGATCATTCACAATCAGTACCCCATTCCTGCCTTCTCCCCATACCCCCTGACTTCGCTATCCTTAAGAGCTTTATCTAGCTCTCTCTTCAATGCATTCAGAGAATTGGCCTCCACTGCCTTCTGAGGCAGAGAATTCCACAGATTTACAACTCTCTGACTGAAAACGTTTTTCCTCATCTCCGTTCTAAATGGCCTACCCCTTATTCTTAAACCGTGGCCCCTGGTTCTGGACTCCTCCAACATTGGGAACATGTTTCCTGCCTCTAACGTGTCCAATCCCTTAATAATCATATATGTTTCAATACGATCCCCTCTTATCCTTCTAAATTCCAGTGTATACAAGCCCAGTCGCTCCATTCTTTCAACATACGACTGTCCCGCCATTCTGGGAATTAACCTCGTGAACCTACGCTGGGCTCCCTCAATAGCAAGAATGTCCTTCCTCAAATTTGGAGACCAAAACTGCTCACAATACTTCAGGTGTGGTCTCACCAGGGCCCTGTACAACTGCAGAAGGACCTCTTTGCTCCTACACTCAACTAACCCTTGTTATGAAGGCACTCCTCTTGTTACGAAGGCTATGACTCCCGTTAGATCAGAAGAACCCTGTCAGACATGTGCATTAACGACCCAGTTTTAATGAAGATCTGGGCCTTTCAATGTCCACTGACACTAACAATTTATTCCTAGAAATACTTATCTCATTGAATTGAAACTCCTCAGTTCCTTTGACTGGATTTGAACTCACAATGACGATATCATACTGAATGGGGAAAGGTCTGGATAGAGTGGATGTGGAGAGGATGTTTCCACTAGTGGGAGAGTCTAGGACCAGAGGTCACAGCCTCAGAATTAATGGATGTTCTTTTGGGAAGGAGATGGGGAGGAATTTCTTTAGTCAGAGGGTGGTGAATCTGTGAAATTCTTTGCCACAGAAGGCTGTGGAGGCCAAGTCAGTAGATATTTTTCAAGCAGAGATAGATAGATTCTTGATTAATACAGGTGTCAGGGGTTATGGGAAGAAGGCAGGAAAATGGGCTTGGGAAGGGAGAGATAGATCAGCCATGATTGAATGGCGGAGTAGACTTGATGGGCCGAATGGCCTAATTCTGCTGCTGTCATTTATGATCATGAGTCCAGACCTCGAACACTGTTCGGCATGGGCGGCGCGGTGGCGCAGCTGTAGAGTTACTGCCCTGCAGCGCCGGAGACCCGGGTTCCATCCCGACTACGGGTGCTGTCTGTACGGAGTTTGTACGTTCTCCCCGTGACCTGCGTGGGTTTTCTCCGAGATCTTCGGTTTCCCCCCCGACACTCCAAAGACGTACAGGTTTGTAGGTTAATTGGCTTGGTGTATGTGTAAATTGTCCCTAGCGTGTGTAGGATGGTGTTAATGTGCGGGGATCGCTGGTCGGTGCGGTCCCAGTGGGCCGAAGGGCCTGTTTCCACTCTGTGCAACTAAACTAAACTAAATGGTTAATAGATATTTTGTTTATTATTGTCACGTGTAACACCTAGTCATAGAGTCACAGCATTGAAACAGGCCCTTCGGCACAGCTCATCCATGCCAGCCAAGATGCCTTGTATTTAGTTCGAAGGTCTCCAGTGGGAGGTAAGGACCGCTCTCTAGTTGTTGTGTGGATGGTCCAGTTGCCTGATAACTGATATGTTTAGTTTTGGTTTAGAGATACAGCGCGGAAACAGGCCCTTCGGCCCACCGAGCCCGCACCGACCAGCGATCCCCGCACACTTACACTATCCTACACACACTAGGGACAATTGCCTAGTATAAGAAAATAACTGCAGATGCTGGTACAAATCGAAGGTATTTATTCACAAAATGCTGGAGTAACTCAGCAGGTCAGGCAGCATCTCAGGAGAGAAGGAATGGGCCTGATGACTGATATATTCTCGTGTTCTTGTTTTTATTCAGACTAGACGACTTGAACATAAAATCTGAAGAAGGGTCTCAACCCGAAACATCATCCATTCCTTCTCTCCAGAGTTGCTGCCTGCCCTGCTGAATTGCTCCAGCATTTTGTGTCTATCTTCGGTTTAAACCAACGTCTGCAGTTTCTTCCTATGCATGAAATCAACTGAAACAGCTTCTGCTTCCTCGCGACCGAGGGAACTGCGTTCTGGTGGTGAGACAATCTTGTTTTCAACAGAGAGTTAGATTTACTGTAGCTCTTAGGGCGAAGGGAATCAAGGGATGTGGGGAGAAAGCAGGAACGGGGTACTGATTGTGGATGATCAGCCATGATCACATTGAATGGCGGTGCTGGCTCGAAGGGCCGAATGGCCTACTCCTGCACCTATTTTCTATGTTTCTATGTTTCTATGTTTGCGTGATTATGCTGTCACCTCTCAATACACTCAAATCAGTGCAGAGAAAGTCCTCCTAAACAGCCATGGCAGAGGTTAAGTCTGCAGACCCATTAATCCCTGTTGTTATGACAAACTTCTAACCCTTTCCAGACACAGACTGAAAGCATTTCCTCATGACGTGAAACTAGCCGTGATAAGAGCTTCAAAGTATTACAGATTCACCAGGCTTCCTAACCGGTTTCTGTCTATATGTGACTCAGCATCTGGGCGAATTATTAGTTTAGTTTAGGAAGGAACTGCAGAATCTGGTCTAAATTGAAGGCGGACACTAAACGCTGGACTAACCCAGCGGTCAGTCAGCATCTCTGGAGAAAAGGAATAGGTGACGTTTCGAGTCAGGACACCTATTCCTTCTCTCCAGAGATGCTGACTGACCCGTTGAGTTACTCCAAACTTTTTGTGTCTATTAATAGTTTAGTTTGGTTTAGTTTAGTTAAGTTTATTTTAGTTTAGTTTAGTTTAGTTTAGTTTAAAGTAACAGCATGGAAACAGGCCCTTCGGCCTACCGAGTCCGCGCCGACCAGCGATTCCTGCACACACACACTATCCTACACACACTAGGGATCATTTGCAATTTAATCCAAGCCAATTAGACAACAAACCGGTTTGTCTTTGGAATGTGGGAGGGATCCGGAGATCCTGGAGGTTACAGGGAGAAGGTACAAACTCCTTACAGACAGCACCCGTAGTCAGGATCGAACCCGACGTCGAGAGGCAGCAACTCAACCGCTGCGCCACCGTGCCGTACATAGTCTGACGGTGTAGATTCATGCGGCACGGAAACAGGCCCTTCGGCCCAACTTGCGTCTGCTGACCAAGATGCCATCGTCTAAGCTGGTCGCGTTTGGCCCCTATCCCTCCAAACCTTGTGTGTAGGAAGGAACTGCATATACTGGTGCTGTGCAGTGCAACCAAGACAGTTCGCAGTTCATAGTTTAGCAGGTACCCAACAACTCTCACCAAATTGGGCACAGCGGTAGAGTTGCTGCCTTACAGCGAATGCAGCGCCGGAGACCCAATTTGCTCACACCGGCCAACATGTAGTCAGTAAGAAATAGGTGCAGGAGTGAGCCATTCGGCCCTTTGAGCTAGCACCGCCATTCAATGTGATCATGGCTGATCATCCACAATCAGTACCCCGTTCCTGCCTTCTCCCCATACCCCCTGACTCCACTATCCTTAAGAGCTCTATTTAGCTCTCTCTTGAAAGCATCCAGAGAATTGACCTCCACTGCCTTCTGAGGCAGAGAATTCCACAGATTTACAACTCTCTGAGTGAAAAAGGTTTTCCTCATCTCCGTTCTAAATGGCCTACCCCTTATTCTTAAACTGTGGCCCCTGGTTCTGGACTCCCCCAACATTGGGAAAATGTTTCCTGCCTCTAACGTGTCCAATCCCGTAATAGTCTTATATTTCAATAAGATTCCCTCTCATCCTTCTAAATTCCAGTGTATACAAGCCCAGTCGCTCCAGTCTTTCAACATACGACAGTCCTGCCATTCCGGGAATTAACCTAGTGAACCCCTAATCCTATTAGGTGAACACTAGTCCTACCAGCCTGCGCTTGGTCCATATCCCTCCAAACCTGTCCTATCCATGTACCTGTCCAACTGTTTCTTAAATGTTGGGATAGTCCCAGCCTCAACTACCTCCTCCGGCAGCTTGTTCCATACACCCACCACCCTCTGTGTGAGAAAGTTACCCCCTCAGTTTTCTAAAGTCTTCACAAAAACTGTCTGGAAGGAACTCATGTTTAAAAGTCTCCACCTGCTGAAGATTAAATATTTATATGTTTCTGGAAATAGAGTGAAACAGATGATTCCCTTACAAGGATCAATTTAATTCTGAACAGACTTTGAGAGGAAGGCAACTACTTAAAAATTAACTAGTCTGAAAGTCTGAACATTTCTCTCAGGATGGAAAAAATAAAATAAAATTTTCGAGGACGTAGCTTTAATGTGAGAGGAAAGTTCAAAGGGGATGTCGTAGAGACAGAGAGTCTAGAGAGTGGTACAGTGTGGAAACAGGCCCTTCGACCCAACTTTCCCACACTGGCCAACATGTCCCAGCTACACTAGTCCCATCTGCCTGTGTTTGGCCCATATCCCTCCAAACTTGACCTATACATGTACCTGTCTAACTGTTTCTTATACGTTGGGATAATCCCAGCCTCAACTATCTCCTCTGGCAGCTTGTTCCATACACCCACCACCCTCTGTGTGAAAATGTTTGCCCTCAGATTCCTATTAAATCTTTTCCCCTTCACCTTAAACCAATGTCCTCTGGTCCTCGATTCCCCTACTCTGGGCAAGAGACTCTGTGCGTCTACCTGATCTATTCTCATGATTTTGTCCACCTCTATAAGATCTCCCCCTCATCCTCCTGCGTTCCAAGGAATAGAGTCCCAGCCTACTCAACCTCTCCCTATAGCACACACCCTCTAGTCTTGGCAACATCCTCGTAAATCTTCTCTGTACACTTTCCAGCTTGACAACATGAATGTGTAGGCAAATTATTAACACAGATGGTGGTGGAGGCCTGGAACACACTGCTGGGGTTAGTGGTGGATAGGGTTGCCAACTTCCTCACTCCCAAATAAGCGGCCATGTGCTCCCGCTCCACCAATGGCGGCCGCCCAGGCCATGAGGCGGGTTGCTATGCAACCTCCGTTAGGTGGCGCCCGGCCCTCCGGACCTAGACTGTCCGGACCTACAGCGGCCCCCGTGCCTACAGTGTCCGGGTCTACAGTGCCCGGGCCTACAGTGTCTGGGCCTACAGTGTCCGGGCCTACAGTGTCCGAGCCTACAGTGTCCGAGCCTACAGTGTCCGGGCCTACAGTGTCCGGGCCTACAGTGTCCGAGCCTACAGTGTCCGAGCCTACAGTGTCCGGGCCTACAGTGTCCGGGCCTACAGTGTCCGAGCCTACAGTGTCCGGGCCTACAGTGTCCGGGCCTACAGTGTCCGGGCCTACAGTGTCCGGGTCTAATACGGGACAAGGGCGGTCCTGTACGGGACAAGCCAATTTAGCCTAATATAAGGGATGTCCCGGCTAATACGGGACAGTTGGCAACCGCAGTGGTGGAGGCAGATACGATTGTGGCATTAAAGAAACATTTGGATAGGCACACAGATGTGCAGGGAATGGAGGGGTATGGATTATATACAGGCAGATAAGAACAAAGAGTACAGCATTGGAACAGGCCCTTCGGCCCACAATGTCAGTGCTGAACATGATGCCGAGACCAATTTAATTTAGACTTTACTTTAGAGATACAGCACGGAAACAGGCCCTTCGGCCCACCGAGTCCGTGCTGACCAGCGATCACCCCGTACACTAGCACTATCCTACACACACTAGGGACAATTTACAATTTTACCGAATCCAATTAGCCTACAAACCTGTACATGTTTGGAATGTGGGAGGAAACCGGAGCACCCGGAGAAAACCCACGCGGTCACGGGGGGGAAACGTACAAACTCTGTGCAGACAGCACCCGTAGTCAGGATGGAGCCCGGGTCTCTGGCGCTGTGAGGCAGCAACTCTACCGCTGCGCCACCTCGCTGTTACCAGGCTACTGAACCGACCTCTCACCAGCTAGAGAGCGGTCCAGGCCTCCCATCTCCCTCATTGGGGACCCTCGGACTATCTTGAATCGGACTTTACTGGACTTTATAGTCCAGTGTTTATAGACACCAGACGTTTTCCCCTTTATCCTGCATCTGTACAGTGCGGAAAGCTCGATTGTAATCATGTGCTGTCTTTCAGCTGACTGGGTAGCACGCAACAAAAAGCTTTCCCCTGTACCTCGGTTAGCAGTAGCTCGGTACACGTGACAATAATAAACTCAACTACACAGACTTGTCTCAGAGGCAGGCAGGGAGGTGGGAGGGGAAGCAAGGGGGCAGAGGCGATAGCAAGCACTCAGACACTGAAGATTAGACCCAAGAGGCGGTAACAACAGGAACAAATTAACTTCCCGGGCCAAGTATTTGATTTGGCTTCCATTGCATAAACGTCACGGTTTATCTTGCCAACTGTGGTTTAGTGGGCAACAGTTCAAGTCTCACTACAGAGATCTATGTAGAAACATAGAAAATAGGTGCAGGAGGAGGCCATTTGGCCCTTCGAGCCAGCACCGCCATTCATTGTGATCATGGCTGATCATCCACAATCAGTAACCCATGCCTGCCTTCTCCCCATACCCCTTGATTCCGCTAGCCCCTAGAGCTCTATCTAACTCTCTTTTAAATTCATCCAGTGAATTGGCCTCCACTGCCTTCTGTGGCAGAGAATTCCACAAATTCACAACTCTCTGGGTGAAAAAGTTTCTTCTCACCTCAGTTTTAAATGGTCTCCCCTTTATTCTTAGACTGTGTGTGGCCCCTGGTTCTGGACTCCCCCAACACCGGGAATATTTTTCCTGCATCTAGCTTGTCCAGTCCTTTTATAATTTTATATGTCTCTATAAGATCCCCTCTCATCCTTCTAAACTCCAGTGAAGGAGATCCAGTGAAGCCTCACGGCGCCAGAGACCCCGGTTCGATCCTGACTACGGGAGCTGTCTGTACGTAGTTTCTTCCTTCAGCCTGTGACCGCATGGGTTTTCTGCGGGTGCTCCGGTTTCCTCCCGCACTCCAAAGACGCGCGGGTTCGTAGGTTAATTGGCTTCTGCATATTGTCCCAAGTGTCGGATAGAGCTAGAATACGGGGTGATCGCTGGTCGGCGCGGACTCAGAGGGCCGAAGGGCTTGTTTCCACGCTGTGTCTCTAAACGAAAACCAAACAGAAGACTGTTTTGTCCTGTGCCAACTTCTGGCAGGTGATAGGTGGGTAGAGGTGAGTGGGGGGGGGGGATTGGCAGATGGGTGGAGTGAGTGACAAAGGCTAGAGGTCAAAAGGAGAGGGTGTTGGATAAGGAGTGAAGAGCAAGCTGGAGGCAGCGATGCATGTCAAAGGGGGTGGGGCGGGGAACAAGGGAGATTTAAGGGCCTGTCCCACTTAGGCGATCTTTTTGGCGACTGCCGGCGACTGTCGTAGCAGATCGCCAAACTTTTATTTTACCCGACGACAATGATCACGACAATGACCACGACAATGCCGAGTCAGGTCGAGATTACAGCGTCTTCTGAAACATCGCGAAATTCCCACGCTGTCAATGCTTCTCCGGCGTCCTGGTTTTCGCTGAAATCACTGACAAGTCGGTAAGTACTTGAGAGTTTTGAACTATAACACCTTGTATGGGTTACTTAAAAACCAAGCTTCACTGTAACAAGGAATAAACCGGATTTCCTTCCAGTTTACTAATAGCTATATTAAAAAGTGGTTCAGTGGATTTTTGTGAAAAGTGTGTGGGCATTCTTTGAAAATGTACGGGAGATGCATATCTGGTTTCTGGGTTGCATATCTGGGGTTGGAGCCCACTTTAAATGTAATGGCTGATGGCCATAAACATCACGAAAATTCCCACGCTTACCTGATCGTCAAACTGTCTCCTCCAATCTACCTGTCAAATGTCCTGACAATAAATAAATTGGTTAAACACAAGCATTTTATGGTATTTTGAAATGACTTTACTTATTTTAATATTATGTGCTTCTAAATGTATCTAAGAGAACCTAGCAAACCTGGGGACAGCAGGCGACAGACGATCAGTGAGCAACCCGTCCACTAGCACTATCCTGCACACTAAGGATAAATTATAATTTAATCAAAGCCAATTAACCTACAAATCTGCATGTCTTTGGAGTGTGGGAGGAAATCGGAGCACCGGGGGAAAACCCAGGCAGTCACAGGGAGAATGTGCAAACTCCGTACAGAGAGCAACTGTAGTCAGGATCGAACTCAGATCTCTGGTGCTTTAAGGCAGCAACTCTACCGTTATGCCACCATGCTGACCAAGCCAGAGTACACAGGACCAGAATTCCAACTTGGCATCTATGTTTATTATTTGTCCTTATCTAAAGGATAACGTAAGTGAATGCTTTATTTGTGTTAAAGTGCCCACAACTTTGAGTACATTGGTGGACAAAAATGGACGGCACGATGGCGCAGCGGTAGAGTTGCTGCCTCACAGCGCCAGAGAACCGGGTTCGATTGTGTCATGTGTACCGAGTTTGTACGTTCTCCCCGTGACCGCGTGGGTTTCCTCCGGGTGCTCTGGTTTCCTCCCACATTCCAAAGGCGTGCATGTTTGTAGGTGAAGCGTGCGCGTGCGCGTGTGCGGGACTCTCGGGCGGGCGAGGCCAGCGAAATCAGCGATAACAGCGGCACGGTGGCGCAGCGGTAGAGTTGCTGCCTTACAGCGAATGCAGCGCCGGAGACTCAGGTTCGATCCTGGCTACGGGCGCCGTCTGTACGGAGTTTGTACGTTCTCCCCGTGACCTGCGTGGGTTTTCTCCGAGATCTTCGGTTTCCTCCAAAGACGGACAGGTATGTAGGTTAATTGACTGGGTAAATGTGAAAATTGTCCCTAGTGGTGTGTGTAGGATAGTGTTAGTGTGCGGGGATCGCTGGGCGGCGCGGACTCGGTGGGCCGAAGGGCCTGTTTCTGCGCTGTATCTCTAAATAAAAAAATCCTGCTTTGAGGATGTGTATTACAGAAATGAGTCGCTTAAAGCTTAAATAAAGTTTAAGTAAATTGGAATTTTCATTCGCCTCACAACAATTTAAGCGACTCAACCTCAGAAGTTAAGCAGCGTGACTTCGAGCTGGAGAAACTATTGAGACCACAACGCTTGGATCTGGATCCCAACTCACCTACTGCAGCAAAGGAATGGAAGCACTGGCTTCGTACACTAAATAACTTCTTTGATGAGCGTGGCGACATTGCACCAGACAAATTCAGGACATTAATTTCGCTCTGTCTCTCATGATGTATATGATTACATAGAGGAATGTACAACTTATGATTCTGCTATTGATGTACTAAACAGACTCTTCGTTAAGACACCCAATGTAATATTTGCTCGACACCTCCTTGCTACTCGTAAACAGAAACCTGGCGAGGCACTTGATGAGTTTTTACACGAACTTCAAAGACTTAGTAAAGACTGTGCCTTCAAAGCAGTTACAGCTGATCAATATCAACAGGAACTTATTCGAGACTCGTTTATCAATGGTTTGGCATTGCCTTTAATACGACAGAGACTATTAGAAAACAAAAACCAGATTGATTCCTGGGATGGCAGGACTTTCATATGAAGAAAGACTGGATAGACTCGGCTTGTACTCGCTGGAATTTAGAAGATTGAGGGGGGATCTTATAGAAACTTACAAAATTCTTAAGGGGTTGGACAGGCTAGATGCAGGAAGATTGTTCCCGATGTTGGGGAAGTCCAGAACAAGGGGTCACAGTTTAAGGATAAGGGGGAAGTCTTTTAGTACCGAGATGAGAAAGTTTTTTTTCACACAGAGAGTGGTGAATCTGTGGAATTCTCTGCCACAGAAGGTAGTTGAGGCCAGTTCATTGGCTATATTTAAGAGGGAGTTGGATGTGGCCCTTGTGGCTAAAGGGATCAGGGGGTATGGAGAGAAGGCAGGTACGGGATACTGAGTTGGATGATCAGCCATGATCATATTGAATGGCGGTGCAGGCTCGAAGGGCCGAATGGCCTACTCCTGCACCTATTTTCTATGTTCCTATGTTTCTAAAACCTTGGATTTACGGTCAGCTTAGTCAAGTCAAGTCAAGTCAATTTTATTTGTACAGCACATTTAAAAACAACCCACGTTGACCAAAGTGCTGTACATCAGTTCAGGTACGAAGCTTACAATCAAGCTTACTCATTAGACTTGGCTCAGAGAAATTCAGATGCTTATGGCTCATCTAATGTGTATTCTGCTGCAACTACTACAGAAGAATCTCACCCAAGTACTAATATGGAGCAAGCTGAAACAATTTCTACTGATAAATGTGCCCTTGCTGCAGCATACACTTATCCAAAAAGGAAGTGTCACTTTTGCGGGGGTAATATTCATAATAGAGAGAGATGTCCTGCTCGAGAGGCAACTTGTAATAGCTGTAGCAAGAAGGGACATTATTCTAGAGTTTGCAAGTCCAAAGCAAACTACTAAAAGTGTGACGGCTGCCATGTAAATGCCGTCTTTATGTGCAATCACAACTGCATTTCCTCAGAGCTTGTCTCACACAGCTACAACGGTATCCATCAATGGCCATACACCTAATGTACTTTCTGGCAGTTCAGAAAGTTTTATAAGTGAGCCAGTTGTGTCTCGACTAAATCTAACCATAATTCCTTCAAATAGCGAAATCTCGATGGCTCTGACATCTCTCAATGCTCAAGTTATTGGATCTTGTATTGTAGACTTTATTCTGAACAAAACTAGTTATAAATCTGTATGTCTTGGTATTTTGGTAAATTTGTGTAGCGATATAATTCTAGGTCATGATTTTCAGCAACAGCACAGATCACTTCAAATGATGTATGAAGGAACTATGCCTGATCTTGTATTGTCAAAGCCACCAGTATTGTGTGTTTTTTAGACAATAGACAATAGGTGCAGGAGTAGGCCATTCGGCCCTTCGAGCCAGCACCGCCATTCAATGTGATCATGGCTGATCATTCTCAATCAGTACCCCGTTCCTGCCTTCTCCCCATACCCCCTGACTCCGTTATCCTTAAGAGCTCTATCTAGCTCTCTCTTGAATGCATCCAGAGAATTGGCCTCCACTGCCTTCTGACATGGGGAGAATCTAAAATCTAACATTAAATGAGGCTAAGTCAATTACATCAGTGTCATCAATTAATATTCTTGGTTATTGGGTTGGAAATGATATGATCAAGCCTGATCCAGAAAGACTCCGCCCACTCCAAGAGATACCTGTTCCAGCTACATTAAACTCTCTACGAAGAGTTCTTGGCATGTTTGCATATTATGCCAAGTGGATACCAAATTTCTCTGACAAAATTCAACCTTTGAACCTTTGAATTCAACCAGGAGAACTGGGAAGTGGGAGGGGAAGAGAGGCCCATTCCTTCTCTCCTGAAATGCTGCCTGACCTGCTGAGTTACTCCAGCATTTTGTGAAAGTCCCTCTCTTCCCCCCCCTACCCCTTCCCAGATCTTCCACTGTCTTCCTGTCTCCACCTATATCCTTCCTTTGTCCCGCCCCCCTGACATCAGTCTGAAGAAGGGTCTCGACCCGAAACGTCGCCCATTCCTTCTCTCCTGAGATGCTGCCTGACCCGCTGAGTTACTCCAGCATTTTGTGAATAAATACCTTCCCCGATTTGTACCAGCATCTGCAGTTATTTTCTTACATTAAAAACAGTAAAATTCATGAATGGAGGATTGAATTATCTGCATATAGTTATTCAATTGAGTACCGCCCTGGTAAGGATAATGTTGCTCCGGATACATTAACTCGAGCATTTTGTGCCTCTGTTCATTCTTCTGCACTCACTGATTTTTACAATGGGCCTGGAGTCACTCGTATGTTACACTATGTTCGTTCCATAAACTTACCTTTCTCTACAGAAGATGTGAAGATGAGGTGTGAAGAAGTCTGAAGAAGGGTCTCGACCCGAAACGTCGCCCATTCCTTCTCTCCTGAGATGCTGCCTGACCTGCTGAGTTACTCCAGCATTTTGTGAATAAATACCTTCCCCGATTTGTACCAGCATCTGCAGTTATTTTCTTATACTATTGTGCTTCATGTAGAATCTGTGCTGAATTAAAACCAAGGTTTTTCCGTCCTGAAGAAGGAAGATCGATCAAAGCTACTCGTCCTATGGAACGTTTGAGTATTGACTTCAAAGGGCCTTTGCCATCCTCCTCTCAAAATGTTTATATACTTACCATAGTTGATAAATATTCGAGGTTTCCATTTGCCTTTCCTCGTCCAAATATGTCAGCTGCTACGGTTATCAAATGTTTAGATCAACTGTCTTCATTCTGTGGATTTCCAAGTTACATACATTCTGATGGGGGCACCTCATTCATGTCAAAAGATTTAAAGGACTACCTTTCTAATAGAGGAATTGCAATGGTACTCTACTGTTTTAAACGTCACTTTAACTCCGGACCCTGAAACTGCTCTATTCGGGAATTCCACAACGCTTGAGAAGCTAGACCATAATGCTCGCACAATCTTGGTTTATGGCATGGTAATTGCCAACAGATGTATTTTGAAACTATGGAAATCAGACTCTGCTCCTCAGTTTGAGACTTGGTTAAGAGAATTAATGGGCATCTTACACGTAGAGAGGTTGAGATATGAATTGTCTGGCAACCCTCAAAAGTTCTTCAACATATGGAACCCAGTGCTGCAGCATATTAAGGACAAGTAAAACTATCCCCTCAATGCCACAGGCTTTTGTACCTTCTTTGAATCCAGCAGTGAAAATACTGAAATATTTGACTTGTGAAAATGACCTCGCCTCATGTTTTTGTGCTTTTGTTTTTTTTGTTTATGTTTAAAAAATATATTTTTTTATTTTTTTATTTATTTGTTTGTTTTTGTTTGTTTTTGTTTTCATGATTATGTAGGTAAGGGGAGGGATGGGGTTTACTGTTGTTGTTATATGCACTGTAATTAATTAAATTAAAAATGAAAAAAATAAACATTAAAAAAAAAGATTTAAAGGACTACCTTTCTAATAGAGGAATTGCAACAAGTAAAACAACACCATATCATCCTATCAGTGCAGTAAAGAATCAACATCAAGCTCCTCCTATTCACATACAAAGCCTGAACGGGCTTGCCACCCCTCCCCCCCCCCCCCCCCCCATATCAAGAATCTTCTAACCCACCACTCTATCTCCAGGTCCCTCAGGTCGGCCGACTTAGGGCTACTCACTACCCCGCGGTCTAGGCTTAAGCTCAGGGGTTGCAGCTCCTAGACTGTGGAACAGCATCCCTCTCCCCATCAGAACTGCCCCCTCCATCGACTCCTTTAAGTCCAGGCTCAAAACCTATTTCTACTCCCTAGCGTCTGAGGCCCTCTGAGGGGGTGCTGTGAACTGTTTATGTGTGTGCTGTTATGTTTGTGTGCCATTGTATGTTCGTTCTTAGTACCTGAACTGATGTACAGCACTTTGATCAACGTGGGTTGTTTTTAAATGTGCGTACAAATAAAATTGACTTGACTTGACTTGACTATTGGAAATGGTCAGGTTGAGAGGTACAACGGAATCATTTGGAAAGCAGTGAAACTGGCTTTAAAGTCAAATGACATACCATGTCTGCAGTGGGAATGTGTTCTACCAGATGCATTACACTCCATCAGATCTCTACTGTCAACCGCTACCAATACTACTCTACATGAGTGGTTCTTTAACTTCAAACGGCGTTCTTCTAGTGGTACTTCTCTGCCATCATGGTTGACTAGCCCTGGGCCTGTGTTGCTTCGTCGATATGTCCGATCAAATAAGAATGAGCCCTTTGTTGATGAAGTTGAACTGACTGATGTCAACCCTTCTTATACAACTATCAAGTATCAGGATGGACGTCAGTCAACTGTCTCACTTCGTGACCTTGCACCATGACCATCTTCTCCATCAGCTCCATCACTCCTTGACAATATTAATCGAGAACTTCCTTCAACATTCCCATCATCCCCTATGAAAACTTCTATAAGTAATTTCAAAATTGAAAATGTAAATAACAATATGAGGAGTATATTCCTTGTATACACTGGAATTTAGAAGGATGAGAGGGGATCTTATCGAAACGTATAAGATTATTAAGGGGTTGGACACGTTAGAGGCAGGAAGCATGTTCCCCGTGTTGGGGGAGTCCAGAACAAGGGGCCACAATTTAAGAATAAGGGGTAGGCCATTTAGAACGGAGATGAGGAAAGACTTTTTCAGTCATAGAGTTGTGAATCTGTGGAATTCTCTGCCTCAGAAGAATTCTCTGAATGCATTCAAGAGAGAGTTAGATAGAGCTCTTAAGGATAGCGGAGTCAGGGGGTATGGGGAGAAGGCAGGAACGGGGTACTGACTGAGAATGATCAGCCATGATCACATTGAATGGCAGTGCTGGCTCGAAGGGCCGATTGGCCTCCTCCTGCACCTATTGTCTATTGTATTGTCTATTGTCTATTGAAGTTGATGACCAAGCAATATATGTACCACCAGCCATTGAAGCACCATTATCTCCTGATGCCCCAGTGCTGCGATGGTCATCAAGACATACTAAACCCCCTGACCGTCTCAACTTATAAATAGGAGGGGAGAATGAAGCGTGCACATGTGCGGGACTCTCGGGCGGGCGAGGTCTGCGGAATCAGCAATAATTTCCAGACGCTTTGAAGATGTGTATTACAGAAATGAGTTGCTTAAAGCTTAAATAAAGTTTAAGCAAATTGGGGCAAAGGGCCTGTTTCCGCGCCATATCTCTAAAGTCAAAAGTCCAAAGTAAAGTCTAAAACTTGTTCATAAATATAGCTTAATTTTTAATTGGTAGTTTTGTTTTTTAAAAAAATGTATTTATTTTTATTTTTACAGAACTTTTTAGAAAACAAGCCCTCCCACCCTTCCCCCCACCCCCCCTTATACTAACCCCAAATAAGAAAAAAGAAGAAAAGAAAGAAAGATTAAAGATTGCCTGGGTGTTGGGGGTCCTGCACACGCCCCATGGAATTCCAAACAGAATAAACTGTATATATATATATATATCTCTCTCCCACGGGCGGCACGGTAGCGCAGCGGTAGAGTTGCTGCTTTACAGCGAATGCAGCGCCGGAGACTCAGGTTTGATCCTGACTATGGGTGCTGCACTGTAAGGAGTTTGTACGTTCTCCCCGTGACCTGCGTGGGTTTACTCCGAGATCTTCGGTTTCCTCCCACACTCCAAAGACGTACAGGTATGTAGGTTAATTGGCTGGGTAAATGTAAAAATTGTCCCTAGTGGGTGTAGGATAGTGTTAATGTACGGGGATCGCTGGGCGGCACGGACTTGGAGGGCCGAAAAGGCCTGTTTCCGGCTGTATGTATATGATATGATATGATAAAAGGACCATTGAGAATATGAACAATTCTTCTATATATATAGGCCCATCTTTTGTAAATAAGGACGCCAGATATTTTAAAAAGTATCATATTTGTTCCTTAAATTATAAGTAATTTTTTCAAGTGGGATACAGTTAGAAATTTCATTATTCCAAAGGTCCATACTTAAATAGGAATCAGATTTCCAAGTAACTGCGATAGTTTTTTTGGCTACTGCTAATGCAATTTTTATAAATTCTTTCTGATATTTATTCATTTTAAGTTGTGGTCTTATTCCTTCAACATCACCCAATAACAAAAATCTTGGGTTGTATGGAAGTTGTATTCCGATAATCTGTTCTAGAAAACTTCTTAAGTTTGTCCAAAAAGGTTGTATTTTTGAACAGGACCAAGTAGAATGAAAAAAAGTACCAATTTCTTGATTGCACCGAAAACATTGGTCAGATAAACTTGAATTTATTCTCTTTAATTTTTGTGGTGTGATATATAATTGATGCAGAAAGTTATATTGTACTAGTCTAAACCGAACATTTATTGTATTTTTCATACTGTCAAGGCATAGTTTTGACCAATTTGTTCCATCAATATTAATATTCAAATCCATTTCCCATTTTCGCCTTGATATATGAATTCCTTTGAATTGATAGTTTGAACGTGTCCTCTGTGCTGTAAAAAAATGCGCTGATACTCGGAATGTAGTTCTAAATCAACATTCACAAGTTGACATTTTAAAATGTGCAAGATGATATTTCATCAGTGCTAATTTAACGCAAAGCTGGTTAAAATCTGTAACAAACTGTGGTCAACACTGCAATCGTTGTGACTGATCAAATGTTGACTGATCACTATATCCAGTGTTTATACTCAAGTACGGGACGGCACGGTGGCGCAGCGGTAGAGTTGCTGCCTCACAGCGCCAGAGACCCGGGTTCGATCACGACTGCGGGCGCCGTCTGTACGGAGTTTGTACGTTCTCCCCGTGACCTGCTTGGGTTTTCTCCGAGATCTTCGGTTTCCTCCCACACTCCAAAGTCGTGCATGTATGTAGGTTAATTGGCTTGTTTCCGCGCTGTATCTCTAAACTAAATCCAAACTAAACTAAACTAAACTATATATAATACAATATATAATATACAATATACAATATATAATATATAATATATAATATATAATATATAATATATAATATATAATATATAATATATAATATACAATATACAATATATAATATATAATATATAATATATTTATATATAATATATAATATATAATATATAATATATAATATATAATATATAATATATAATATGTAATATGTAATATATAATATATAATATGTAATATGTAATATATAATATATAATATATAATATATAATATATAATATATAATGTATCTGATGTATGTAATATATAATCTATAATCTATAATATCTAATATATAATATATAATATATGATATATGATATATGATATATGATATACGATATACGATATACGATATACGATATATGATATATGATATATGATATATGATATATGATAAAATATAGGAGCAGTAGACAGACACAAAATGCTGGAGTAACTCAGCAAAGAGTCAGGCAGCATCTCTCAAGAGAAGGAATGGGTGACGTTTCGGGTTGAGACCCTTCTTCAGACTGAGAGTCGGGAGGGGGAGTCATAGAGTCATAGAGTGATACAGTGTGGAAACAGGCCCTTCGACCCAACTCGCCCACATTGGCCAACAATGTCCCAGCTACCCTAGTCCCACTTGCCTGCGATTGGTCCATATCCCTCCAAACCTGTCCTATCCATGTACCTGTCCAACTGTTTCTTAAACAATGGGATAGTCCCAGCCTCAACTACCTCCTCTGGCAGCTTGTTCCATACACCCACCACCCTCTGCGTGAAAAAGTTACCCCTCGGATTCCTATTAGATCTTTTCCCCTTCACCTTGAATCTATGTCCTGTGGTCCTCGATTCCCCTACTCTGGGCAAGAGACTCTGTGCATCTACCCGATCTATTCCTCTCATGATCTTGTACACCTCTACAAGATCACCCCTCATCCTCCTGTGCTCCATGGAATAGAGACCCAGCCTGCTTAACCTCTCCCTGTAGCTCACACCCTCTAGTCCTGGCAACATCCAGCATAGGTCCCAGCATTTTCCCAGCAGCCCTTCTTGAAAAGAGGCACAACATTTGTCACCCTCCAGTCCTCCGGTACCTCTCCTGTATTTAAGGACGACTCCTAAATTTCAACCAGGGCTCCCGCAATTTCCTCTCTAGTTTCCCACAATGTCCTCGGATATACCTGATCAGGCCCTGGAGATTTGTCTACCTTCAAACACGACAGTACCTTCAGCACTTCTTCGACAGTGACCCTGACTGCTCTCAAGGCACTTCCAGTGACTGCCCCAAGTTCCTCCGTCCTACTGTCTTTCTCCTCGGTAAATGCAGAGGAGAAATACTCATTTAGGACCTTGCCCATCTCCTGTGGCTCCACACAGAGGTGACGGCTTTGATTCCTGAGAGATCCCACTCTCTCTCTCTAGTTACCCTTCCCCCCCCCCCCCCTCATGTATTTATAACATATTTTGGGATTGTCCTTAACGCTACCCGCCAGAATTATCTTTGGTTTCCTTTTTGAGTTTACTCCTTAGTTCCCGAAACTCCTCCAGGGATGCACTTGATCCCAGCTGCCGACACCTGTCCCACGCGTCCTTCTTGTTTTTGACTAACGTCTTAATTTCCCTCGTCGGCCAAGCTTCCTTACGTTTGCCTTATCGAAACGTATAAGATTATTGAGGGGTTGGACACGTTAGAGGCAGGAAACATGTTCCCAATGTTGGGGGAGTCCAGAACAAGGGGCCACAGTTTAAGAATATGGGGTAGGCCATTTAGAACTGAGATGAGGAAAAACTTTTCAGTCAGAGAGTTGTGAATCTGTGGAATTCTCTGCCTCAGAAGGCAGTGGAGGCCAATTCTCTGAATGCATTCAAGAGAGAGCTGGATAGAGCTCTTAAGGATAGCGGAGTCAGGGGGTATGGGGAGAAGGCAGGAATGGGGTACTGATTGAGAATGATCAGCCATGATCACATTGAATGGCGGTGCTGGCTCGAAAGGCCGAATGGCCTCCTCCTGCACCTATTGTCTATTGTCTATTGTCTATTCACTTTGCCCTTCACATGGCGGCACGGTGGCGCAGCGGTAGAGTTGCTGCCTTACAGCGAATGCAGCGCCGGAGACTCAGTTCGATCCTGACTACGGGCGCCGTCTGTACGGAGCTCGTACGTTCTCCCCGTGACCTGCGTGGGTTTTCTCTGAGATCTTTGGTTTCCTCCCACACTCCAAAGACATGCAGGTGTGTAGGTTAATTGACTGGGTAAATGTAAAAATTGTCCCTAGTGTGTGTGGGATAGTGTTAATGTGCGGGGATCGCTGGGCGGCGCGGAGTCGGTGGGCCGAAGGGCCTGTTTCCGCGCTGTATCTCTAAATTTTAAAAAATCTAAAAATCTAAAGAAAATCTAGAAAATCACTCTAACGGGGACGTACACATCCTGAGCTTTCTTCAGTACAAAAACATCCCACTTGGCCGATGTTCCTTTCCCCTCTAATAACATGCTCCAGTCAACTTGAGCGAGACCTTCTCTCATACCCTCAAAGTTGGCCTTACCCCAGTTGAGCATTTTAACACGTGGACGTACAGTAGGCGTACAGTTTTGGTCTCCTAATCTGAGGAAAGACATTCTTGCCATAGAGGGAGTACAGAGAAGGTTCACCAGATTGAATCCTGGGATGGCAGGACTTTCATATGAAGAAAGACTGGATAGACTCGGCTTGTACTCGCTGGAATTTATAAAATTTGAGGGGGGATCTTATAGAAACTTACAAAATTCTTAAGGGGTTGGACAGGCTAGATGCAGGAAGATTGTTCCCGATGTTGGGGAAGTCCAGAACAGGGGGTCACAGTTTAAGGATAAGGGGGAAGTCTTTTAGGACCGAGATGAGAAAGGTTTTTTTCACACAGAGAGTGGTGAATCTGTGGGATTCTCTGCCACAGAAGGTAGTTGAGGCCAGTTAATTGGCTATATTTAAGAGGGAGTTAGATGTGGCCCTTGTGGCTAAAGGGATCAGGGGGTATGGAGAGAAGGCAGGTACAGGATACTGAGTTGGATGATCAGCCATGATCATATTGAATGGCGGTGCAGGCTCGAAGGGCCGAATGGCCTACTCCTGCACCTATTTTCTATGTTTCTATGACCCTCTCTGTCCCTATCCATAACTATCTTAAACCTAATCGAACTGTGGTAACTGGTCCCAAAAGGCTCCTCCACACACACACTTCATTAACCTACCCTTCCCAATTTCCCAATATTAGATCCAGCGTTGCCCTCTCATGTGTGGGGGCCTCCATGTACCGCTTAAGAAAACTCTCCTGAACACTGTTGAGGAATTGCACCCCATCTAAACCCTTCACCCTATGATTTTCCCGGTCTGTATTGGGAAAGTTGAACCCCCTACTACAACAACCTTATTTGACCTGCAGCTGTCTGCAATCTCCCGGCACACATTTGTTCTTCTAATTCCCATTGACTATTCGGGGGTCTGTAGTTCACCCCTGACAAGGTGATCATCCCTTTCTTGTTCCTCAGCTCCAGCCACATAGCCTCACTAGACGAACCGTCTATAATGTCACCTCTGAACACAGCCGTGACATCCTCCTTAATCAACAATGCAACCCCCCCTCCTCTTTTTCCCCTCTCCCCTGTCACTCCTGAAGCTCCTGTACCCCAGAACGATGAGCATCCAGTCCTGCCCCTCCCTTAAGGCAGAGACAGATAGATTCTTGGTTACTTCGGGGTGTCAGGGTTTATGGGGAGAAGGCAGGAGAATGGGGTTGGGGAGGGAGAGATAGATCAGCCATGACTGAGCGACGGAGTAGACTTGATGGGCCGAATGGCCTAATTCTACTCCTATCACTTATGCTGGTTTACAAAAAAAAGACACAAAGTGCTGGAGTTAAGGCCCAGTCCCACTTAGGCGATCTTTTTGGTGACTGCCGGCGACTGTCAAAGTCGTAGCAGATCGCCGAACTTTTCTTTTACCCGATGACAATGACCACGACAATGCCGAGTCAGGTCGAGATTACAGCGTCTTCTGAAACATCGCGAAATTCCCACGCTGTCAATGCTTCTCCGGCGTCCTAGTTTTCGCTGAAATCACTAACAAGTCGGTAAGTACCTGAGAGTTTTGAACTATAACACCTTGTATGGGTTACTTAAAAACTAAGCTTCACTGTAACAAGGAATAAACCGGATTTACTTCCAGTTTACTAATAGCTGTATTAAAAAAATATATTTTTTTAAGTGGTTCAGTGGATTTTTGTGAAAAATGTGTGGGCATTCTTTGAAAATGTACGGGAGATGTATATCTGGTTTCTGGGTTGCATATCTGGGTTGGGAGCCCACTTTAAATGTAATGGCTGAGGCCAAAAACATCGCGGAAATTTCCACGCTTACCTGACTGTCAAACTGTTGCCTCCAATCTACCTGTCAAATGTCCTGACAGTAAATAAATTCGTTAAACACAAGCATTTTATAGTATTTTGAAATGACTTTACTTATTTTAATATTATGTGCTTCTAAATGTATCTAAGAGAACCTAGCAAACCTGGGGACAGCAGGCGACAGCGACCGCTATAAGCTACGATACCTGGCGACAAGCCAGCTGTCGCCGAGAGATTTCAAACCGTCTGATTTCTCAGCGACGCGCCGAGATCCACTACGATCTTTGGAAGACTCCTCACGATCATGCCCGCGACACCCCGGCGAACTGTTGGCGACAGCCTAGTCACCGGCAGTCGCCTTAAAATCGCCTAAGTGGGACAGTTCCTTAACTCATCGAATCAGGCAGAATCTCTGGGGGGCAAGGACAGGTGACGTTTCAGGTCGAACCCTGCAGAACGGTCCCTGACCGAAACGTCACCTGTTCATCTTCTCCAGAGATGCTGCCTGACCCGCTGAGTTACTCCAGCACTTTGTGTCTTTTTTTTCCTACTACCCATCAGTTCAGTTCAGTTTCAGTTCAGTCCAGTTTATTGTCACGTGTACCGAGGTAAGGTGAAAAGCTTTTCGTTGCGTGTTAACCAGTCAGCGGAAAGACAATACATGATTACAATTGAACCTCTAGAGTGTACATGATACATGATAAAGGGAATGACGTCTATCCTGTCTCTACTCCAGAATTGTTCATTAATAAACAGAGAAAGCTTCAGTGATTTTAACAAAAACATATAAAATTATTAAGGGGTTGGACACGTTAGAGGCAGGAAACATGTTTCCAATGTTGGGGGAGTCCAGAACCAGGGGCCACAGTTTAAGAATAAGGGGTAGGCCATTTAGAACGGAGATGAGGAAAAACTTTTTCAGTCAGAGAGTTGTGAATCTGTGGAATTCTCTGCCTCAGAAGCCAGTGGAGGCCAATTCTCTGAATGCATTCAAGAGAGAGCTGGATAGAGCTCTTAAGGATAGCAGAGTCAGGAGGTATGGGGAGAAGGCAGGAACGGGGTACTGATTGCGAATGATCAGCCATGATCACATTGAATGACGGTGCTGGCTCAAATGGTGGTGCTTTTCCTGCACCTATTGTCTATTGTCTTAAAATGTTGTTTTACTGGATTCTTTCAGAAAACAATCCTCTCTTAAAGATGACAAGTAATTAACACACTCATTGGGAAGGCTGGCTCTGTCCTGGGGGCTGGAGTTGGATACGCGGGAGGTGGTCTTGGAGGGGAGGGTGGTCTCCTCAAACTGCGGAGCATCCTAGACAATAACAGCTCACCCCCTCCTCCGTGACACACACTGGTCAACCTGAGGAGCACCTTCAGCAACAGACTGGTCCCACCGAGATGCAGCACAGAACGCCACAGGAGATTTGTACCAGCATCTGCAGTTATTTTCTTATAGATCCTTCTTCCCTGTGGCTATCAAACTGTACAACTCCCCCCCCTTCTGTCGTGGGGTAGACTGAGACTGATTCCCTCCCCCCACTCCCCCCACCCCCCCCCCCTAATCTTTGCCAGTCCCCCATCCTTTCCACTCATCACTTTAATTTCATGTTTCGTGTATCTTTTGTCTTTATGACTGTTGGCAGATCAATTTCCCCCCCCTGGGATAAATAAAATTCTATCGTATCATAGAAACATAGAAACATAGAAAATAGGTGCAGGAGGAGGCCATTCGGCCCTTCGAGCCAGAACCGCCATTCAATGTGATCATGGCTGATCATCCACAATCAGTACCCCGTTCCTGCCTTCTCCCCATACCCCCTGACTCCGCTATCCTTAAGAGCTCTATCTAGCTCTCTCTTGAATGCATTCAGAGAATTGGCCCCCACTGCAGCTCTATCTAACTTGGCCTGCAGCTCTATCTAACTCTCTTTTAAATTCATCCAGTGAATTGGCCTCCACTGCCCTCTGTGGCAGAGAATTCCACAAATTCACAACTCTCTGGGTGAAAAAGTTTTTTCTCACCTCAGTTTTAAATGGCCTCCCCTTAATTCTTAGACTGTGTGGCCCCTGGTTCTGGACCCCCCCCAACATTGGGAACATTTTTCCTGCATCCGGCTTGTGTCCAGTCCTTTTATAATTTTTTACGTTTCTATAAGAGTACCGTATCGAATCGTTTCGTAACTCTCTGTGAATTTAATGGGGCCACGCGGTTTGGCTAGGCTGACACGGTGTGTAAAATATTACAGCGCTAGGAAAATAGGATCAGGATTGCCACTCATTCCTGCTATTCTTTGTTGGGATTCAGTCACTCCGCCAAATGTTTATTATTTTCCTGTTTCCACCTTTCCTGTTTGAATATAAAATCATGGAGTAAGAAATGCAGAGTGCGGTGCACAGTCTTTAACCCAGAGTAGAGGAATCGGGAACCAGAGGACATAGATTTAGGTGCAGCAGTAGTCCATTCGGCCCTTCAAGCCAGCGCCGCCATTCAATACGATCATGGCTGATCATCCAAAATCAGTGCCCCGTTCCTGCTTTCTCCCCATACCCCTTGATTCCGTTATCCCTAAGAGCTCTATGTAACTCCCTCTTCAAGTGAGAGGGGAAGGACTTAATAGGAGGGGTAGTTTTTTCACACAAAGATGTGGTGTGTCCGAGTTTCGTTCATTGTCACGTGTTCCCCAATGATCAGTGAAAATCTTTTGTTGCGTTCGAACCAGTTAGCAGAAAGACAATACATGATTACAATTGAGCCATTCACAGTGGACTCATAGAGTCACACAGCGTGGAAACAGGCCCTTCGGCCCAACTTCCCCACACCGGCCAACATGTCCCAGCTACACTAGTCCCACCTGTCTGCATTTGGCCCACACCCCTCCAAACCTGCCCTGTCCATGTACATGTCTAACTGCTTCTTAAACATTGCGATAGTCCCTGCCTCAACTACCTCCTCTGGCAGCTCGTTCCATGGGCAACCACCACCCACCATACACGAAGAAAGGGAATAACACGAACAACATTTAGTGCAAGATAAATCTAGTAGAGTCCGATCACAGGTAGTCCATAGGTGTATGGAACGAGCTGCCGGAGGAGGTAGTTCAAGGCAGGGACCATCGCAACATTTAAAGAACTTTTAGACAGGTACATGGATAGGACAGGTTTAGAGGGATCGGATCCAAACGCAGGCAGGTGGGACGGCATGGGCGGGTTGGTCCGAAGGGCCTGTTTGCACACTGCAGGGAGCCCCGCGTATGGCGGGAGTGTCCCGGGGAGCCGTGCGTGTCAATAGACAATAGGTGTAGGAGGAGACCATTCGGCCCTTCGAGCCAGCACTGCCATTCAATGTGATCATGGCTGAACATTCTCAATCAGTACCCCGTTCCTGCCTTCTCCCCATACCCCCTGGCTCCGCTATCCTTAAGAGCTCTATCTAGCTCTCTCTTGAATGCATTCAGAGAATTGGCCTCCACTGCCTTCTGAGGCAGAGAATTCCACTGATTCACAACTCTCTGACTGAAAAAGTTTTTCCTCATCTCAGTTCTAAATGGCCTACCCCTTATTCTTAAACTGTGTGGCCCCTGGTTCTGGGCTCCCCTAACATTGGGAACATGTTTCCTGCCTCTAACGTGTCTAACCCCTTAATAATCTTATACGTTTCGATAAGATCTCCTCTCATCCTTCTAAATTCCAGTGTATACAAGCCTAGTCGATCCAGTCTTTCAACATACGACAGTCCCGCCATTCCGGGAATTAACCTAATAAACCAACGCTGCACGCCCTCAATCGCAAGAATATCCTTCCGCAAATTTGGAGACCAAAACAACACACAGTTTCCTTCTGTCTTCTGTGTAGTTCCTTTCTATACACTCCAGATGTGGTAGGATGGTCCAGTTGCCTGATAACAGCTGGGGAGAAATTGTCTCTGAATCCCTGTCTGAATCTGGATGCAATGGGAATAAGATGGCCTCCCTGGCTGGTAATCAACAAAAAGTTCTTGCACAAACAGTGTCCCAGTGAGCCGTGTGCGTGGTGGGGGCGTCCCGGGGAGCCATGCCGATCCACCCGGCAAACAACCGCGGCGCCGACGACCAGAGCGGCGACCGATGACCGGGACACGCCCCGGTAGGCCCGACTTGCCCCACCGGTCTCCCAGGGGACTGCGGAAAAAAACGGGCGGCAAGGCCTGCCTGGGCCGAAGGAGCCTCGGTGGCGGGGCAGTGGGAGCCTCTGCGGTGGTGGGGCCTAGGTGGCAACGGAGCATCGGCGGGGGCAGCGGGAACCTTGGTGGCGGTGGTGCGGGGGGGGGGATGGCAAGACGTGGGAGGACCGCCGTGAATAACAATGGGGGCCCTGCGTGTGGGGAGACCGCAGTGAGGGACGTTGGGAGAACAAAGGGAGACCCGGTGTGGGGGAGGGGAGGGGAGAGGGCACTCTAGTTTTAGAATCCTCTGCCCAGGGGATAAGCCTGCGTTTGTATGTTTGTATGTTTGTACGTTCGTTTGTTCCAGTGAAGGCGCTGTGCACATGCCAGCCAGCCAACAGCCGCTTGTCCTTTTCTATTTTTTTCAGCGAAACATAGAAAATATGTGCAGGAGGAGGCCATTTGGCCCTTCGAGCCAGCACCGCCATTCATTGTGATCGTGGCTGATCATCCACACTCAGTAACCCGTGCCTGCCTTCTCCCCATATCCCTTGATTCCGCTATCCCCTAGAGCTCTATCTAACACTCTTTTAAATTCGTCCAGTGAATTGGCCTCCACTGCCCTCTGCGGCAGAGAATTCCACAAATTCACAACTCTCTGGGTGAAAAAGTTTCTTCTCACCTCAGTTTTAAATGGCCTCCCCTTTATTCTTAGACTGTGTGGCCCCTGGTTCTGGACTCCCCCGACATTGGGAACATTTTTCCTGCATCTAGCTTGTCCAGTCCTTTTATAATTTTATACGTCTCTATAAGATCCCCGCTCATCCTTCCAATTTCATCCTATCTCATCACTTTTAATTTCAAGTTTTTGTGTAGCTTGTTGTTTGTTGTGTCGGTCGGCAGATCAATTTCCATCCGGCGGTGAATGAAGTTTTTCATAGCATATCGTATCGTATCGTATGACTATCTGTACACTGTGGGGGCTCGATTATAATCGTGTATTGTCTTTCCGCTAACTGGTTAGCACGCACCGAAAGCTTTTCACTGTACCTCGGTACACGTGACAATAAACTGAACTCATAATAACTCATACCCACCACCCTTTGTGTTAAAATGTTACCCCTTGGGTTCCAATTGAATCTTTCCCCTCTCACTTTTAATTTATGCCCTCTGGTTCTCTAGTGTGTACAGGATAGTGTTAGTGGGAATCAGGGGGTATGGGGAGAGGGCAGGAACGGGGTACTGATTGTGGATGATCAGCCATGATCACATTGAATGGTGGTGTTGGCTTGAAGGGCCGAATGGCCTACTCCTGCACCTATTGTCTTTTGTCTTTTGCGTGCGGGGATCGCTGGTCATAGAAACATAGAAACATAGAAAATAGGTACAGCAGGAGGCCATTTGGCCCTTCGAGCCAGCACCGCCATTCATTGTGATCATGGCTGATCATTCACAATCAGTAACCCGTGCCTGCCTTCTCCCCATATCCCTTGATTCCGCTAGCCCCTAGAGCTCTATCTAACTCTCTTTTAAATTCATCCAGTGAATTGGCCTCCACTGCCTTCTGTGGCAGAGAATTCCACAAGTTCACAACTCTCTGGGTGAAAATGTTTGTTCTCACCTCAATTTTAAATGGCCTCCCCTTTATTCTTAGACTGTGTGGTCCCTGGTTCTGGACTCCCCCAACATTGGGAACATTTTTCCTGCCTCTAGCGTGTCCAATCCCTTAATAATCTTATATGTTTCAATAAGATCTCCTCTCATCCTTCTAAATTCCAGTGTATACAAGCCTAGTCGATCCAGTCTTTCAACATACGACAGTCCCGCCATTCCGGGAATTAACCTAGTAAACCTACGCTGCACGTCCTCAATAGCAAGAATATCCTTCCTCAAATTTGGAGACCAAAACTGCACACAGTACTCCAGGTGCGGTCTCACTAGGGCCCTGTACAACTGCAGAAGGACTTCTTTGCTCCTATACTCAACTCCTCTTGTTATGAAGGCCAACATTCCATTGGCTTTCTTCACTGCCTGCTGTACCTGCATGCTTCCTTTCAGTGACTGATGCACTAGGACACCCAGATCTCGTTGTACATCCCCTTTTCCTAACTTGACACCATTCAGATAACACTCTGCCTTCCTATTCTTACCACCAAAGTGGATAACCCCACACTTATCCACATTAAACTGCGTCTGCCATGCATCCGCCCACTCACACAACCTGTCCAAGTCACCCTAGCATATGAGGCACGGACTCAGTGGGTCGGTGGGCCAAATGGCTTCCACGCTGTGTCTCTGATCTAAACTAAACTTAACTCCCTCAACCCATCACCCCAGACACTGGAATCCAAACCAAAACCAGGGACAGTGGAATTCAAAACAAGAGCCGCCGAGCAACAAGGGCAGATAAACAGGAAGCCACCATCTCCGTGCAGGGAGCAACACTTCCTGAATGCAAAGGAAGGAAAACATCCGGAACTAATCCCGCAACCAAACAATCACGGGCTGACAGAGCCAGAATCCACATCCCCAGAGTCCAGAATGGATATCCCCAGTCCAGTTTCAGTTTTCACAGGTTCACAAGTTGCAGGAGTAGAATCGGGCAACTGGGCCCATCGAGTCCACCCCGCCATTCAATCATGGCTGATCTCTCCCTCCTAATCCCATATCCCACTTTTTAAGAAAGGAGGGAGAGAGAAAACGGGAAATTATAGACCAGTTAGTCTGACATCAGTGGTGGGGAAGATACTGGAGTCAGTTATAAAAGACGAAATTGCGGAGCATTTGGATAGTAGTAACAGGATCGTTCCCGAGTCAGCATGGACTTACGAAGGGGAAATCATGCTTGACTAATCTTCTGGAATTCTTTGAGGATGTAGCTAGGAAAATTGACAGGGGAGAGCCAGTGGATGTGGTGTACCTCGACTTTCAGAAAGCCTTTGACAAGGTTCCACATAGGAGAGTAGTGGGCAAAATTAGAGCACATGGTATTGGAGGTATGGTACTGACATGGATAGAAAACTGGTTGACAGACAGAAAGCAAAGAGTGGGGATAAATGGGTCCCTTTCAGAATGGCAGGCAGTAACTAGTGGGGTACCGCAAGGCTCGGTGCTGGGACCGCAGCTATTTACAATATACATTATGACTTGGATGAAGGGACTAAAAGTACCATTAGCAAATTTGCAGATGATACAAAGCTGGGTGGTAGTGTGAACTGTGAGGAAAAGAGTAGGCCATTCGGCCCTTCGAGCCAGCACCGCCATTCAATGTGATCATGGTTGATCATTCTCAATCAGTACCCCGTTCCTGCCTTCTCCCCATACCCCCTGACTCCGCTATCCTTCAGAGCTCTATCTAGCTGTGTCTACTTCGTGTCTACCTTGGATTGAAACCAGCATCTGCAGTTCTTTCCCATAGATTTATTCTCTTCGTTTCACTTCATTTACAATGAGACATAAAAAAAATACAGAGTGTGTGGGCTAGGCTTTGACGTGGTGGAGGGTCATCTTGTTGACCCGTTGCCTGCGGGCCAGGCAGCAGCCCAGCACGGTGGCAAACCCCAGGAGTCCACTCCCTAGTATCAGGACGAGGACGGCCCAGGTTGGCCGTTGGTCCCTGGGCGCCCCTTGGCAGAGGGCGGGCCTGGCGCTGAACAGGTAGGCCGGAGAGTGGCCGCTCAGGACCGGGTAGTGGCACAGCACCGACCACCTGTCCACCACCTCCACCTGGGCCAGCCACCTGACCCAGGCCGCCCGGCAACAGTTGAAGGGGTTGCCCGACAGCCGCATTGTCCGCAGCGTCCCGTTCAGTACCTCCATGGACCTCTCCTCCAGGAAGCCCAGCGCGTTGTCGCGCAGGTCCACGTTCTCCAGGGACAGGTTGCCCGCGGTGACCAGGAACTCGCTCAGGCGGTTGCGGGAAAGGTCCAGCGTCCGGAGGTTGGCGAAGCGCGACAGGTCGATGCTGAGCGAGGAGAGGCCGTTGCCCCCCAGGGACAGGCGGGTGAGCGGGACCTCAAGGCCGCCGAGACCCTCGGGATGGATGTCGATCCCGGAGTTCATGGACAGATCCAACTCCACCAAGGGCGTCTGACGGAAGGCGTGAGGCGGCAGGTGCCGGATGTTGTTGTTGTGGAGGTACAGGTACCTCAGCGTGGCGATCCCAGAGAAGAACATGCAACCGTCCTCCGAGTGGTTTCCAAGGCCGCGGCAGACGCTGAGATCGTTGTTCTGGAGGCGGAGGGTTTGAATGCTGGGGAGGCCGCTGAAGATGTCGCAGGGCAGGCGGTGGAGGTGGTTGTCCTGGAGGTAGAGGTACCTCAGGCGGCGGAAGCCGCGGCCGTGGAGGAACAGGTCCTGCAGGGAGTTGGAGCTCAGGTCCAGTTCCACCAGCGAGTCGAGGGCGTGCGGCCGGTCCATCACGAAGCCCCCGAGGCAGTTGCTGCTCAGGTTGAGGACGCGCAGGGACCGCATGCCGCGGAGGGACTCCCAGGGGACGGAGGTTATCTCGTTGTAGCTCAGGTCCAGGTACACCAAGTCGGGCAGGTGGGCCGGAAGGGCGGCCCGCGTTCGGTTCTCCCCGTGGGCCCGTTCCGATCCGGGGTGGTCCGGGGAAAGCCCCCGGATGGAATTGCGCGACAGGTCCAGGTGCCTGAGCCGGTTCCTCGCGGGGAAGGCCGGGAAAGACGGCAGGTTGTTGTCGCTGAGGTCCAGCCACTCCAGGCGGAACTCCTCGCCGGTCTCCTCCACCAGGAAGGCCTCCATGCTGTTCCTGCTCAGGTTCAAGACCCGCAGCTGCCTGAGGTCGAAGCCGGTGATGCAGGGGATGGAGTTGGTGGCCAGGTCGAGGACGGACAGGTTGGCCAGTGGCCCGAACGCCCCGGCCTCGATCTCCATGATGATGTTGTGCGCCAGGTTCAGGTGGGTCAGAGAGGGGCTCCCTCGGAAGGTGGCCCCCGAGAGTTTGGTGATGCTGTTCCTGGCCAGGGACACGCGCTCGAGCGAGGGGGCATCGCGCAGGAACTCCTCCACCGCCCCGGTGTACAGGGTGTTCCTGGACAGCTCCAGGCTCTTCAGGTGGGGCAGATGCCCGAGACCGCCCCTGCCCTGGTCCAGCAGGTTGTGCGCAAGGTTCAGCACCTCCAAGCGCGGCAACAGCGCAAAGGACCCCGGCTGGATGAACTCCAGGCGATTGGATTCCAGGTCCAGGTGCTGGACGGACTTGTACCGGGCTAAGCTCTCCGGCCACAGGTTCTGGATGCGGTTGACGGACAGGTCCAGCTTCCATATATCCCGCGGTAGACCCTCGGGGACAGCGTCGAGGGACTTGTTCCGGCACAAGGCTTCTGCCTCGATCTACGAGCCAAAGGGAAAAGCAAAATAAGTTTCCACCATGTGTGGCAAAGAACTGGTTTTTACTCGAAGACAGGCACAAAATGCACACCGTACACCGATCAGCCAACACAATACGACCTGACGAGCCAAAACATTATGACCACCTGGTCGTATGTTGAAAGACACTTCGAGCCAGCACCGCCATTCAATGTGATCATGGCTGATCATTCTCAATCAGTACCCCCCGTTCCTGCCTTCTCCCCATACCCCCTGACTCCGCTATCCTTGAGCTCTATCTAGCTCTCTCTTGAATGCATTCAGAGAATTGGCCTCCACTACCTTCTGAGGCAGAGAATTCCACAGATTCACAAGTTAGGAACAGGGGACGTACAACGAGATCTGGGTGTCCTAGTGCATCAGTCACTGAAAGGAAGCATGCAGGTACAGCAGGCAGTGAAGAAAGCCAATGGAATGTTGGCCTTCATAACAAGAGGAGTTGAGTATAGGAGCAAAGAGGTCCTTCTGCAGTTGTACAGGGCTCTAGTGAGACCGCACCTGGAGTACTGTGTACAGTTTTGGTCTCCAAATTTGAGGAAGGATATTCTTGCTACTGGGGGAGTGCAGCGTAGGTTTACTAGGTTAATTCCCGGAATGGCGGGACTATCATATGTTGAAAGACTGGAGCGACTAGGCTTGTATACACTGGAATTTAGAAGGATGAGAGGAGATCTTATCGAAACGTATAAGATTATTAAGGGGTTGGACACGTTAGAGGCAGGAAACATGTTCGCAATGTTGGGGGAGTCCAGAACAAGGGGCCACAGTTTAAGAATAAGGGGTAGGCCATTTAGAACTGAGATGAGAAAAACCTTTTTCAGGCAGAGAGTTGTAAATCTGTGGAATTCACTGCCTCAGAAGGCAGTGGAGGCCAATTCTCTGAATGCATTCAAGAGAGAGCTGGATAGAGCTCTTAAGGATAGCGGAGATAGGGGGTATGGGGAGAAGGCAGGAACGGGGTACTGATTGAGAATGGCAGTGCTGGCTCGAAGGGCCGAATGGCCTCCTCCTGCACCTATTGTCTATTGTCTATTGCCTCTGACTGAAAAAGCTTTTCCTCATCTCTGTGGCCCCTTGTTCTGCATGCTTCCCTTCAGTGACTGATGCACCAGGACACCCAGATCTCGTTGTACGTCCCCTGTTCCTAACTTGACACCATTCAGATAATACTCTGCCTTCCTATTCTTACCACCAAAGTGGATAACCTCACACTTATCCACATTAAACTGCATCTGCCATGCATCCGCCCACTCACACAACCTGTCCAAGTCACCCTGCAACCTCATAGCATCTTCCTCACAGCTCACACTTACCACCCAGCTTTGTGTCATCTGCAAATTTGCTAATGGTACTTTTAATCCCTTCATCCAAGTCATTCTAAAGGTTAGCACGTGACGAGAGCTTTCCACTGTACCTCGGCTCACGTGACAGTAGACCGGACTGAACGAACGAGACTCAAACTCGATGGCGAAGCTTATTTCAGTACTCACCGCCCTGCAGGGTGAGTGATCTCTTGGGCGGAACGTTGCCGCCACGCCCGTTAAGGCCACCAGAAGGAGGGCGGTCGGGAGATTCATAGTTCCTGCGCACAAGGGTGGAAGCAAAGGGGGGGATGCTCAATAAGATGAAAGCTGGCAGCAAACTCACACGCAAAAAACAAAAAACAACTGCGCGTTAAGCAGCACTGTATAATGGAGGAGCGACGGTGCTGGATTTTTTTGTACACAGGGCTATAATATACATTCCAAACAGTGCAGTAACACAAAACATGGCGTGGTGCAGAGGCAACTGTGCTGCACTGTGTCATTAGAAGCACCCTGTTATTAAGTGCCACCGAATGTTTAGACGATAACCGTGGTGAGAGATGGAATATTGGTGCCTGCGTTATGGAGCAGAGGCCGAGAGATGAGTTCCTCCTGTAAACATTCGGGAAAGGGTTTCGACCCGAAACGTCACCCATCCCTTCCATCCGGAGGTGCTGCCTTTCCTGCTGAGCCAATCCAGCAGGATTTAAACATAGAAACATAGACAATAGGTGCAGAAGGAGGCCATTCGGCCCTTTGAGCCAGCATTCATTGTGTTCGTGGTCGATTTGACGGATGTTTCATGAGGACATGAGATACAGGAGTAGCACCAGGACATTTGGCCCATCGAGACTGTTCTGGCCCATTGGCCCATCGAGCCATTGCCAGGGCGGCACGGTAGAGTTTCTACCTCACGACGCCAGAGAACTGGGTTCGATCCTGACTATGGGCGCTGTCTGTGCAGAGTTTGTACGTTCTCCCTGTGATCGCGTGGGTTTTCTCTGGGTGCTCCGGTTTCCTCCCGCACTCCAAAGACGTGTAGGTGAATTGGCTTCTGTAAATTGTCCCGAGTGTGTGTAGTGTAGTGCTAATGTATGGGGGGATTGTGGGTCAGCACAGACTCGGTGGGCTGAATAGCCTGTTCCGCACTGCATCTCTAAACTCCACTCAACTAAACTAGACTCTTGGATTGCTGGTCTTTAGACTTGAGAGATACAGTGTCCTTCGACTCACTGACTCCATGCCGACCAGCGATTCCCGTACAATAACACTATCCTACATTTTACCATTCTTGCTATTGAGGGCGTGCAGCGTAGGTTTACTAGGTTAATTCCCGGAATGGCAGGACTGTCATATGTTGAAAGACTGGAGCGACTAGGCTTGTATACACTGGAATTTAGAAGGATGAGAGGAGATCTTATCGAAACATATAAGATTATTAAGGGGTTGGACACGTTAGAGGCAGGAAACATGTTCCCAATGTTGGGGGAGTCCAGAACCAGGGGCCACAGTTTAAGAATAAGGGGTAGGCCATTTAGAACGGAGATGAGGAAAAACTTTTTCAGTCAGAGAGTTGTAAATCTGTGGAATTCACTGCCTCAGAAGGCAGTGGAGGACCAATTCGCTGAATGCATTCAAGAGAGAGCTAGATAGAGCTCTAAAGGATAGCGGATTCAGGGGGTTTGGGGAGAATGATCAGCCATGATCACATTGAATGGTGGTGCTGGCTCGAAGGGCCGAATGGCCTCCTCCTGCACCTATTGTCTATTGTCTATTGTCTAACGCCAATAAACCACCAAACCGCCAAACCTGTATGTCTTCAGGATGTGGGGGGAAACCGGAGCGCCCGGAGAAAACCCACGCAGGTCACAGGGAGAACATACAAACTCCGTACAGACAGCACCCATAGTCACGATCGAACCCGGGTCTCTGGCGCTGTGAGGCAGCAACTCTACCGCTGCGCCACCGTGCCGCCCCAAATCATTGTGGTATTTATGAATGTGCTTTATGGGTAAAGTCTGTATTGTATTGATATTTATATCATATCGAATGAAATTATTTAAATAGCAATATTATAGTCATAGTCATACGGCATGGAAACAGGCCCTTCAGCCCAACTTGCCTACACTGATGTCCAAAGGTACTAGAGGAGCAAGATGGACCACTCCATTGAAATCGCCTATACTGGTGTAGTACGCAAAGGAGCCATTTTAGTAGGCAAAACCCGCCGTTCGCTATGCCTCTCGCACTGCAATCAGTGTTTTGGAGGAACAGTATGTGCTATGATTCCATTAAAATGCAGAATATATCTCATCTATCAATTCACAGATTTTTGTTATTTTTGTTTTTAAATGTTTCTGCAAGTTTCTGCAAGTTTCTGCCTACTGAAATGGCGGCCGTGACCTACTACGGTTTTTAGGGTCGAGTGGTCTATCTTGTTCCACTAGTATCTGTGCTGATGTCTTTGCGGAGGTGCAGGTGAGACAGAGGTTTACCTGCACCTCCTCCAACCTCATCTATTGCATCCGCTGCTCTAGATGTCAACTTCTTTACATCGGCGAAACCAAACGCAGGCTCGGCGATCGTTTCGCTCAACACCTTCGCTCAGTCCACCTTAACCAACCTGATCTCCCGGTGGCTGAGCACTTCAACTCCCCCTCCCACTCCCAGTCTGACCTTTCTGTCATGGGCCTCCTCCAGTGCCATAGTGAGGCCCACCGGAAATTGGAGGAACAGCACCTCATATTTCGCTTGGGCAGCTTGCATCCCAGCGGTATGAACATCGACTTCTCCAACTTTAGATAGTTCCTCTGTCCCTCTCTTCCCCTCCCCCTTCCCAGTTCTCCCTCTATCTTTCTGTCTCCACCTATATCCTTCCTTTCTCCCGCTCGAAGGACAAGCGCTGGTGCTGGCTCGAAGGGATTAACCTAGTGAACCTATGCTGCATTGCTTCAATAGCAAGGATGTCCTTCCTCAAAGTAGGATACCAAAACTGCACACAATACTCCAGATGTGGTCTCACCAGGGCCCTGTACAACTGCAGAAGGACCTCTTTACTCCTATACCCTTGTTTTTCCTCTCTCTCCGTCCCTCCCCCATTCTAGTCGTTGTCAATGTCGGCCTGGTGAGTTTCATTATCTGTTACTTGTTTTCAGCTAACAATGGCCTGTTTCCTTTACCATCGTTCATTTTTTTCATATCTTTCATTCATTTGTTCTACATCTCTCTACATCACCGTCTATTTCTCTCGTTTCTCTTGCTTCTGACTCTCAGTCCGAGGAAGGGTCTTGACCTGAAACATCACCCATTCCTTTTCTCCGGAGATGTTGCCTAGGGCTGCCAACTGTCTCGTATTAGCCGGGACATCCCGTATATTGGGCTAAATTGGTTTGCCCCGTATGGGACCGCCCTTGTCCCATATTAGGCCCGAGGGTCGCTGTAGGCCTGGACGCTGTAGGTCCGGACAGTGTCGGCCTGGACATTGTAGGTCCGGACAGTGTAGGCATGGACGCTGTAGGTCCGGACACTGTAGGTCCGGACAGTGTAGGTCCGTCAGTGTAGGCCCGGACAGTGTAGGCCCGGACATTGTAGGTCCGGACAGTGTAGGTCCAGACAGTGTAGGTCCGGACAGTGTAGGTCCAGACAGTGTAGGGCCCGGACAGTGTAGGGCCCGGACAGTGTAGGTCCGGACAGTGTAGGGCCCGGACAGTGTAGGTCCGGACAGTGTAGGGCCCGGACAGTGTAGGGCCCGGACAGTGTAGGTCCAGACAGTGTAGGGCCCGGACAGTGTAGGTCCGGACAGTGTAGGTCCGGACAGTGTAGGGCCCGGACAGTGTAGGGCCCGGACAGTGTAGGTCCAGACAGTGTAGGGCCCGGACAGTGTAGGGCCCGGACAGTGTAGGTCCGGACAGTGTAGGTCCGGACATTGTAGGCCCGGACAGTGTAGGTCCGGACAGAGTAGGCCCGGACAGTGTATGTCCGGAGGCCCGGGTGCCGCCTAACTGAGGTTGCATAATAACCCACCTCCCGGCCCGGGCGGCCGCTGGCCGGGTGAGGTCACGTGGGGCGCGGGGCGGTGACGTCACCTTGTCCCTTATTTGGGAGTGAGATAGTTGGCAACCCCTAATGGTGTCTGACCCGCTGAGTTACTCCAGCTTTTTGTGTCGATCTTTACTCTGCCCTTATCTGCGTTCTGTGAGTGGTATAACAACCGTCCGTCGGGAATGACTTTCGTGGGGAGGTTGGGAAAGAGAGAGACTCCTCCACAACAGGCTGCATTTCTTGGGAAAATCTCCGTTGAATGTTTTCTCCGATCTGCCCAGTTTTTTTTAAAAAAATCATCATTCAGTGATGTAAGGAGATACTGTAAACCTCAATTAGAACCACAAACCAAAGATTTAATACAGACAAGAAGACTCCATTCAACTCCAGAGATATACAGTTATTGAGTCATAGAATGATACAGTATGGCAACAGGCCCTTCGGCCCAACTCGCCCACACTGGCCAACATGTCCCAGCTACACTAGTCCCACCTGCCTGCGCTGGGTCAATATCCCTCCAAACCTGTCCTATCCATGTACCTGTCCAACTGTTTCTTAAACGATGGGATAGTCCCAGCCTCAACTACCTCCTCTGGCAGCTTGTTCCATACACCCACCACCCTTTGTGTGAAAAAGTTACCCCTCGGATACCTACTAAATCTTTTCCCCTTCACCTTGAACCTATGTCCTCTGGTCCTCGATTCCCCTACTCTGGGCAAAAGACTCTGTGCATCTACCCGATCTATTCCTCTCATGATTTTGTACACCTCTATAAGATCTCCCCTCATCCTCCTGCGCTCCATGGAATAGAGACCCAGCCTGCTCAACCTCTCCCTGTAGCTCATACCCTCTAGTCCTGGCAACATCCTCGTAAATCTTTCCTGAACCCTTTCAAGCTTGACAATATCTTTCCTATAACATGGTGCCCAGAAGTGAACACAATATTCTAAATGCAGTCTCAGATTCCCCTCAGATTCCTCCTCATTTGAGGAAGGACATTCTTGCTATTGAGGAAGTGCAGCGTAGGTTCACAAGGTTAATTTCTGGGATGGCGGGACTGTCATCTGTTGAAGGAATGGGTCGACTGGGCTTGTATTCACTAGAATTTACAAGAATGAGAGGGGATCTTATAGAAACATATAAAATTATTAAGGGGTTGGACACGCTAGATGCAGGAAACATGTTCCCGATGTTGGGGGGAGTCCAGAACCAGGGGCCACAGTTTAAGAATAAGGGGTAGGCCATTTAGAACTGAGATGAGGAAAAACTTTTTCACCCAGAGAGTTGTGAATTTGTGGAATTCTCTGCCTCAGAAGGCAGTGGAGGCCAATTCACTGGATACATTCAGTCTGAAGAAAGGTCTCGACCCGAAACGTCACCCATTCCTTGTGAATTTGTAGAATTCTCTGCATCAGAAGGCAGTGGAGGCCGATTCACTGGATGCATTCAAAAGAGAGTTAGAGAGAGCTCTTAGGGCTAGCGGAAACAAGGAATTCTAGTCCGCACCGACCAGTGATCTCTGCACACTAACATGATCCTACACACACCAGGGAATTTTGTTTTACATTTGTACCAAGCCAATTAACCTACAAACCTGTGCGTCTTTAGAGTGTGGGAGGAAACCGGAGCTCCCGGAGAAAAACCCTCGAGGTCACGGGGAGAACGTAGAAACTCTGTACAGACAGCAGCCGTAGTCGGGATCGAACCCGGGTCTCTGGCGCTGTAAGCGCTGTAAGGCAGCATCTCTAGTGCTGCCCAATTTCTTGTGGTCTTGGGCAGAGTACTGTAGTTACCAAATCACATTGTGATACATCCCGATAGTTAGCATGCAATAGATAATTTTTCCACGCAACCGCTAACATTCTTTGGTTCTTCCCACATTCCCTGGGATAATGCATACAATGCATACAATGCATACAATGCATACAATGCATACAATAAAAAAATTAGTTCACCAACCCACATGTTTTGGGATATGGGAGGAAACCGGAGCATCCGGGGAAAGGGCGGCACGGTGGCGCAGCGGTAGAGTTGCCGCCTTACAGCGAATGCAGCGCCGGAGACTCAGGTTCGATCCTGGCTACGGGCGCCGTCTGTACGGAGTTTGTACGTTCTCCCCGTGACCTGCGTGGGTTTTCCCCGAGATCTTCGGTTTCCTCCCACACTCCAAAGACGTGCAGGTTTGTAGGTTAATTGACTGGGTAAAATGTTTTAAAAAAACAATTGTCCCTAGTGTGTGTAGGACAGTGTTAGTGTGCGGGGATCGCTGGGCGGCGCGGACTCGGTGGGCCGAAGGGCCTGTTTCTGCACTGTATCTCTAAATCTAACAAAAATCTAAATCTGAAAACCTATACATAAAACTTACAGACGGCTGTGGAGGCCAAGTCAGTGGACATTTTTAAAGCAGAGATGGATGGATTCTTGATTAGCGCGGGTTATGGGGAGAAGGCAGGAGAATGGGGTTAGGAGGGAGAGATAGATCAGCCATGATTGAATGGCGGAATAGACTTGATGGGCCGAATGGCCTAATTCTACTCCTATCACTTATGAACTTATGATCTTATGATATTCACAGCGAGTCCTTCCAAACATTGAAGTTTTGGTTACTACAAACCCAGCCCTCCATCTTCCTCCCCTATCACTCCTTTCTTTCCCTCCCCCCCCCCCACCTCCCTATCTCCCCAGTTCCTCACCTGGCCTCACACCTATCTCTCCCCTCCCCCTCCCCTCCCCCTCCCCTCCCCCCTCCCCTCCCCCTCCCCTTCCACCTTCATTCCTTCCTCCAGCTTCACAATTCGCAACTCTTCAATCCTTTGCCTGACATCTTCTGTCTTTCTCATTTCATTTTTCAACCCTCTGCCCGACAAAATATTCCCTCCCCTGTCCTGCAGAGAGAGAGAGGAGACACAGAGGGAGAGTAGTGAGAGAGGACCCCAGAGGTCTCGACCCGAAACGTCACCCATCCCTTCTCTCCCGAGATGAGATGCTGCCTGTCCCGCTGAGTTACTGCATCCGGCATTTTGTGTCCACCCTGTCCTGCAGAGTTACTCCAGCACTTTGACACTTTTTTTTGGTAAACCAGCATCTGCAGTTCCTTATACCTCTTATAGAGTACCTCTTGAACAAGCAGGGACTTATTTTCTTTTCTAATTGTGCTTTGCACTAAAGTCTTGTGTTTTCACACAGTCTTTTCTTTTTCAATTTCCTGACTTGCAGAATTTATTTATTTTATGTGTATTTTTATGTATAATTTATGTTTTTGTATGTTGTCTGAGTCATGGCGTCGTGGCTACTGCAAGCAAGATTGCCATTGTGCATGACCCTTACTGTACTTGTGCCTATAGCAATAAACTTGATTTAGTTTTGTTCAGCCTAGTTTAGTTCAGAGATACAGCGCGGAAACAGGCCCTTCGGCCCACCGAGTCCGTGCCGACCGACGACCCCCCCGCATATTAACACAACCCTACACACCACTAGGGATAATTTTACATTTTTATACCAAGCCAATTAACCCACAAACCTGCACGTCTTTGGGGGAAACCGAAGATCTCGGAGAAAAAAACCCACGCAGGTCACGGGGAGAACGAACAAACTCCGTACAGACAGCACCCGCAGTCAGGATCGAACCCGTGACCTGCGTGGGTTTTCTCCGAGATCTTCGGTTTCCTCCCACACTCCAAAGACGTGCAGGTATGTCAGTTCATTGGCTGGGCAAATGTAAAAATTATCCCTGGTGGGTGTGGGATAGTGTTAGTGTGCGGGGATCGCTGGGCGGCGCGGACCCGGTGGGCCGAAAGGCCTGTTTCTGCGCTGTATTTCTAAATCTAAATCTAAATCTATACAGAGCATTTCTGTTCTTATCACATAATGAGTGCCTGTTCCAATAATCAGAAGCATTTGACTCTGTGAATTAAGGTCCCATGGATGAAATATGATCAAGGTGCCATTTATGATCAATCACTGCATTATTTTTCGCCATTTAAGTGTTGTGTGAAATAACTCTAAAAATGTACATTGACACATTTTGTTTAGTTTAGATAGACACAAAATGCTGGAGAAACCCAGCGGGCCAGGCAGCATCTCTGGATAGAAGGAACGGGTCAAGCCCCTTCTTCAGACTGAGAGTCAGGGGATACATAGAAACATAGAAAACATAGAAAAATAAGTGCAGGAGTCGGCCATTTGACCCTTCGAGCCAGCACCGCCATTCAATATGATCATGGCTGATCATCTAAAATCAGTACCCCATTCCTGCTTTCACCCCATATCCCTTGATTCCGTTAGCCCCAAGAGCTAAATCTAACTCTCTCTTGAAAACATCCAGTGAATCGGCCCCCACTGCCTTCTGTGGCAGAGACATCTGCAGATTCACAACTCACTGGGTGAAAAAGTTTTTCCTCATCTCAGTCCTAAATGGCCTACCCCTTATTCTTAAACTGTGACTCCTGGTTCTGAACTCCCCCCAACATCGGGAACATTGTTCCTGCATCCAGCCAGTCCAATCTTTTAAGAATTTTATATGTTTCTATAAGATCCCCTCTTATCCTTCTAAATTCCAGTGAATACAAGCCCAGTTGACCCATTCTTTCATCATAATGCTGATGGAGAGGGAAACACAGAGATATGGAAAGGTGAGGCGTGAAAACGGGAGAACAAAGACGTGCAAGTTTGTAGGTTAATTGGCTTGGTGTAAATGCACAAAAAAATCGTCCCTAGTGTGTGTAGGATAGTGTTAGTGTGCGGGGATCGCTGGTCGGCACGGACCCGGTGGGCCGAAGGGCCTCTTTCCGTGCTGTATCTCTAAACTAAAATTCAAAACTAAACGAATGTAGATGGGGCGTGTTGGGCGGTGTGGGCAAATTGGCCCAAAAGGGCCTGTTTCCACACTGTATCACTCTATGACTCTCAATCTACCATCGCATAACACAGCACCCCTGACACCACAGCGCACCCACCCACTCACCCACACACCCACCCACCGTATCTCAGCAGAGCAGTAGAGAAGATCTTAAATTGCCCTTAAACTTTAGGTCAGTCAGTTAACCTTTGAGATCAGTTCACAAGTGTTAAGAGTCAAGAATGTTTTATTGTCTTATGTCCCGGATAGAATAATGACATTCTTGCAGCACAACTGGATATGTAAACATTGTACTCTGTAAACAATACCATAAGCGAGATTAAAAGTTCAATGTGTGTGTGCGTATATATATACACACACACACACACACACACACACACACACACACACACACACACACACACACACACACACATACACACACGCATACATACACGCACACACACATATTCACACACACACGCACACACATATACATACACATATATACATATATACACACACATATACACACACACACATATATACAGACACACATATACACACACACGCATATACACACACACACACACACATATATACACACACACACATATACACACGCATACACACACGCACACACATATTCACACACACACGCACACATATACATACACATATATACATATATACACACACACATATATAAACACACACACATGTACACACACACACATTCACACAAGCACACACACACATATACACACACGCACACACATATACATACATACACATACATAAATATGTATACGTACTCACGTTTATAGGTGCATGTGTGTATGTATATGTGCACACACACACATATACGCACATGTATAAATACACACACACACACACACACACACACATGTGTGTGTTTATACATATATGTATGTATATATGTGGAGCAAGACTGGAGGTCCATGATGCGGGGTGGTGGGGGGAGAGGGTGCGTTTTTGCATTGATCGAGCGCCTGTTTTTCCCCTCTCTGCTCCGTTCCCGTCGCCTTACCAAAGACACATTCTCATTGCACCCGCACCGCTGCAGTTCCAGACCCCCCACCCACCCCCCCACCCTCCATCTCCTGCTCAGAGACAAGGAGAAATGCCTCCCATCACCAGCCAGTCTACTAGCCCATGTTGTCAACTCACCCCTCCCTCCCTCTCTCTCCCTCTCCCTCTCCCTCTCCCTCTCCCTCTCCCTCTCCCTCTCCCTCTCCCTCTCCCTCTCCCTCTCTCTCTCTCTCTCCCTCTCCCTCTCTCTCTCTCTCTCCCTCTCCCTCTCCCTCTCCCTCTCCCTCTCTCTCTCTCTCCCTCTCTCTCTCTCTCTCTCTCTCTCTCCCTCTCTCTCTCTCTCTCTCCCTCTCTCTCTCCCTCTCTCTCTCTCTCTCTCTCTCTCTCCCTCTCTCTCTCTCTCTCTCTCTCTCAAAATAGCAACAAGGCCCGCCCCGTTTAAATGCCTATTTAAAGCAAAAATATATAAAATTGCAGATGATTGTCTAATTGCACATTGGCAACTTCCACGCTCGTCGGAATGCGGGAGAGTCTGGGAGACACACACAACGCCGACATCAGCTTCAACTCTGACTGCCGACAAGTGCAGTAAAGCGCAAAAGTGCTGGAGGAACTCAGCGGGTCAGGCAGCGTCTGTGGAGAGGGGAATGGAAACATAGAAACATAGAAAATAGGTGCAGGAGTAGGCCATTCGGCCCTTCGAGCCTGCACCGCCATTCAATATGATCATGGCTGATCATCCAGCTCAGTATCCCGTACCTGCCTTCTCTCCATACCCCCTGATCCCTTTAGCCACAAGGGCCACATCTAACTCCCTCTTAAATATAGCCAATGAACTGGCCTCAACTACCTTCTGTGGCAGAGAATTCCACAGATTCACCGCTCTCTGTGTGAAAAAAAACTTTCTCATCTCGGTCCTAAAAGACTTCCCCCTTATCCTTAAACTGTGACCCCTTGTTCTGGACTTCCCCAACATCGGGAACAATCTTCCTGCATCTAGCCTGTCCAACCCCTCAAGAATTTTGTACGTTTCCATAAGATCCCCCCTCAATCTTCTAAATTCCAGCGAGTACAAGCCGAGTCTATCCAGTCTTTCTTCATATGAAAGTCCTGCCATCCCAGGAATCAATCTGGTGAACCTTAGGAGACCAAAATGGGCAGACGGCGTCTAGGGTCCGGGTGTCCCCTCTTCAAACTCGATGGAGACGCCTCCCTTTCCAAACTGAGTCCCCTTTTGAGTAGAAACAAGCAAACTGCAGATGGATTTATTCACAAAATGCTGGAGTAACTCAGCCGGTCGGGCAGCATCTCAGGAGAGAAGGAATGGGTGACGATTCCTTCCCTCCTGAGATGCTGCCTGACCTGCTGAGTTACTCCAGCATTTTGTGAATAAATACCTTGCACAGGTTTGTGTAAGTCTACTCATAAGATTATTAAGGGGTTGGACACGTTAGAGGCAGGAAACATGTCCCCAATGTTGGGGGAGTCCAGAACAAGGGGCCACAGTTTAAGAATAAGAGGTAGGCCATTTAGAATTGAGATGAGGAAAAACTTTTTCAGTCAGAGAGTTGTGAATCTGTGGAATTCTCTGCCTCAGAAGGCAGTGGAGGCCAATTCACTGAATGCATTCAAGAGAGAGCTAGATAGAGCTCTTAAGGATAGCGGAGTCAGGGGGTATCAAATAAAATCACTGTACAGGAGGTAGATGAGAAAGTGAGATAACGTAGAACTTCGCTGGAGTTTAGAAGGATGAGAGGGGATCTTATGGGAAACGTATAAAATTATAAAAGGACTGGACAAGCTAGACGCAGGAAAAATGATCCCAATGTTGGGGGAGTCCAGAACCAGGGGGCCACACAGTCTAAGAATAAAGGGGAGGCCATTTAAAACTGAGGTTGTGAATTTGTGGAATTCTCTGCCACAGAGGGCAGTGGAAGCCAATTCACTGGATGAATTTAAAAGAGAGTTAGATAGAGCTCCAGGGGCTAGTGGAGTCAAGGGATATGGGGAGAAGGCAGGCACGGGTTACTGATTGTAGATGATCAGCCATGATCACAATGAATGGCAGTGCTGGCTCGAAGGGCCGAATGGCCTCCTCCTGCACCTATTTCCTATGTTTAACTAGTGTGAACGAGTGGATCAATGATCGGCGAGGACTCGTGTAGCTTCCTGTATGTCTGAACTTTAAACTCGAAAGTGTCCAAACGTCAAGACACAACGTGCTGGAGTAACTCAGTGGGTCGGGCAGCATCTAGGGAGAAAAGGGAATAGGGTTGACATTTCGGGTCTGAAGAAGGGTCTCGACCCGAAACATCTCCACCCATTCCTTCTCTCCAGAGATGCTGCCTGACCCGCTGAGTTACTCCAGCATTTTGTGTCTGCACTTCGATTTAAACCAGCATCTGGCAGTTCTTGTTTCCTACACAACTTTTGTTTTGTATGTGTGTGTGTGTGTGTGTGTGTGTGTGTGTGTGTGTGTGTGTCTGTCTGTCGTCTTCGTTGTAAACTCCTGCATCTGAAATATTGAATGGCAGTGCTGGCTCGAAGGGCACGGATTTCTTCCTGATAAACTGATACGAACAAGTCACACGCAGTCAGAATGCTTTCTTGTACTGAATGACAAGCTGAAGAAGGATCTCGACCCGAAACATCTCCACCCATTCCTTCCCTCCTGAGATGCTGCCTGACCCGCTGAGTTACTCCAGCATTTTTGTGTCTACCTTCACGCTAAATTTAAAAAAAGCTGGAGTAACTCAGCGGGTCAGGCAGCATCTCTGGACAGAAGGAAGGAATGAATGGGTTACTTGTTTTTTGGGCTACTCGTGTTTTATAAACAACCCTAAACAGCGGAGTGTCCAACAGCTAAACTACATTTTAAGTGAGCCGGGGGTGTCGAGTTTGCTTTAAGATACCTTTTTTTTGTTTTTGTTGTCTCGCTTTAAAAAAAGCTTGGCAGCTCCTCGGTTGTAAACGGAGTAAACAGTTTGGCTGAGTTTGGTGGTTTAGGAAGTGGACGAGGAAAATCATAGGACAGCCAAAATATCCAGCAGACAACAGACAGACAGACATACAGACATACAGACATACATACAGACAGACAGACATACAGACAGACAGACAGGGAAAAGCTAAGAATAATTGGAAAAGTCTTTACCTGTCTTGGAGTCAGGTTCGATGGAGAGTGGGGTGGGATAATTGAAATGCCCCGCTTTCACCTCTCACATCTTTGGCAGTCGCCTGTCTCAGTCTCAAGGCTAAGACTCTTGAGACCCACATTTAACACGAATGAAGGCGGATTTCCCCGCTCGTCGATCCCATTCCCCATTTACTGGTCGGGCAGAGGAGGGCAGAAGTCAGGAGCATGTCTCTCTCTCGCTGGGCGCGTTGTGTCAGGAATATCGACCCATATTAGGGAAAGGGGAAGATTGCGCTTCAGGAGTTGTCGAGTTGCATTTGGGATATTTGGCTCCGGAGTTAATTCGGTGCCTCTTTTCTTTTGAAACCTCCTCCTCCTCCTCCTCCACCGCTTACAGGAAACTCACGCAAAAGGAAAATGATGCAAAAGGGATCTCAGGGCGTTTCCCAACTCGGCGCCTCCAAGTCTTTATTATTCCAACATTATTACACGCTATTCGGAAGGCCACATCTGCAATTCAGTACACTGACTCGGTCCCGTTATCCTAAGGTTTAGATTTATCGACTCACGGAGTGATTGATACACAGCGTGGTAAACAGACCCTTCGGCCCAACTTGCCCACACCGACCAACATGTCCCATCTACATTAATCCTCCCCACCTGCCCGCACTTGGCCCATATCCCTGTAAACCTGTCCTACACATGTACCTGTCCAATTGTCCCTTTAAATCAAGTCAAGTTTATTTGTCGCGCACACACATAAATGGGATCCACGAGCGGAGATATACATTAATGACTTGGATGAAGGGATTAAAAGTGCCATTAGCAAATTTGCAGATGATACAAAGCTGGGTGGCAGTGTGAACTGTGAGGAAGATGCTATGAGGTTGCAGGGTGACCTGGACAGGTTGCGTGAGTGGGCGGATGCATGGCAGATGCAGTTTAATGTTTAATGGATAAGTGTGAGGTTATCCACTTTGGTGGTAAGAAAAGGAAGGCAGAGTATTATCTGAATGGTGTCAAGTTAGGAACAGGGGACGTACAACGGGATCTGGGTGTCCTGGTGCATCAGTCACTGAAAGGAAGCATGCAGGTACAGCAGGCAGTGAAGAAAGCCAATGGAATGTTGACCTTCATAACAAGAGGAGTTGAGTATAGGAGCAAAGAGGTCCTTCTGCAGTTGTACAGGGCCGTAGTGAGACCGCACCTGGAGTACTGTGTGCAGTTTTGGTCTCCAAATTTGAGGAAGGATATTCTTGCTATTGAGGGCGTGCAGCGTAGGTTTACTAGGTAATTCCCGGAATGGCGGGACTGTCATATGTTGAAAGACTGGAGCGACTAGGCTTGAATACACTGGAATTTAGAAGTATGAGAGGGGATCTTATCGAAATGTATAAGATTATTAAGGGGTTGGACACGTTAGAGGCAGAAAACATGTTCCCAATGTTGGGGGAGTCCAGAACCAGGGGCCATGGTTTAAGAATAAGGGGTCGGCCATTTAGAACGGAGATGAGGAAAAACGTTTTCAGTCAGAGTTGTGAATCTGTGGAATTCTCTACCTCAGAAGGCAGTGGAGGCCAATTCTCTGAATGCATTCAAGAGAGAGCTAGATAGAGCTCTTAAGGATAGCGGAGTCAGGGGGTATGGGGAGAAGGCAGGAACGGGGTACTGATTGAGAATGATCAGCCATGATCACATTGAGTGGCGGTGCTGGCTCAAAGGGCCGAATGGCCTCCTCTAGCACCTATTGTCTATTGACCAACATGTCCCATCTACATTAATCCTCCCCACCTGCCCGCACTTGGCCCATATCCTTGTAAACCTGTCCTACACATGTACCTGGCCAATTGTCCCTTTAAATGTTATTGCAGTCCCAGCCTCAACTACCTCCTCCGGCAGCTCGTTCCATACACCCACCACCCTCTGTGTGGAAAAAGTTACCCCTCATGTTCCTATTAAATCTTTCCCTCCTCACCTTAAATCTATTCTCCTACCGTGGGCTATCCCGTCCGGTCCGAACCGACAGAAGGTCTAATTTCTTGCGGTCTTGGATCAAAACCATAGTACAGCATTGGAGACCAGGGGAAATTGTCCAGGGTAATATCTGGGCAGAGAGGAGTGCGTATAAAACCATGAGAGGAATAGATTGGGCAGATGCACAGAGTCTCTTGCCCAGAGTAGGGGAATCGCGGACCAGAGGGTATGGGTTCAAGGTGAAGGGGAAAAGATTTAATAGGAATCTAATCACACAAAGGGTGGTGGGAGTATGGAACGAACTGCCAGAGGAGGTAGTTGAGGCTGGGACTATACCAATATTTAAAACTTAGATAGATATTTAGTCAGGACAGGTTTAGGGGGATATGGGCCAAACGCAGGCAGGTGGGACTAGTGTAGCTGGGACATGTTGGCCGGTGTGGGCAAGTTGGGCCGAAGGGTCTGTTTCCATGCTGTATCACTCTGACTCTATGACTCTATGACTCTATAAGTGTCCCATCAAGAGAAGCTAAACAGGCTGGGACTACATTCATAGAACATAAAACAGTACAACACAAGTAACAGTCATAGAGTGATACAGTGTGGAAACAGGCCCTTCAGCCCAACTCGCCCACACCGGCCAACAATGTCCCAGCTACACTAGTCCCACTTGCCTGCGCTTGGTCCATAACCCTCCAAACCTGTCCTATCCATATACCTGTCCAACTGTTTCTTAAACTATGGTATAGTCCCAGCCTCAACTACCTCCTCTGGAAACCTGTTCCATACACCCACCACCCTCTGTGTGAAAAAGTTACCTCTTGGATTCCTATTAAATCTTTTCCCCTTCACCTTGAGCCTATGCCCTCTGGTCCTCGATTCCCCAACTCTGGGCAAAAGACACTGTGCATCTACCGATCTATTCCTCTCATGATCTTATACACCTCTATAAGATCACCCCTTATCCTCCTGCGCTCCATGGAATAGAGACCCAGCCTGCTCAACCTCTCCCTGTAGCTCACACCTTCTAGTCCTGGCAACATCCTCGTAAATCTTTTCTGAACCCTTTCAAGCTTGACGATATCTTCCCTATAACATGGTGCCCAGAACTGAACACAATATTCTAAATGTGGTCTCACCAACGTCTTATACAACTGCAACATGACCTCCCAATGTCTATATTCAACCTTATCACCTTATTCACCTTATCTACCTGTGACTTGACCTTCAAGGAACCATGCACCTGTACTCCTTGATCCCTCTGCTCTACAACACTACCCAGAGGCCTACCATTTACTGTGTGGGTCCTGCCCTTGTTCGGCGTCAGGAAATGCAACACCTCACGTTCCTCTGTATTAAATTCCATCAACCGTTCCTCCGCCCACCTGGCCAATCGACCCAGATCCTGCTGCAATCGTTCACAACTTTACACGTTGCCCCTCTCACCTTAAAGCTGTGCCCTCTGGTATTTGATTGTTCCATCCTGGGGAAAAGGTTCTGACCGTCTACCCTATTTGTGCCTCTCATAATTTTATATACCTCCAGCAGGTCCACAGTTTCAGTGAAAGGTCTGTCCAACCTGTCCATGTGGCTAATACCCGCTAATTCAGGCAACATTCCGGTAAACCTCCTGTGCATCCTTCACAAAGTCTTCACATCCTTCCTGGAGCTCAGGTAAATGTGGGCGGCACGGTGGCACAGCGGTAGAGTTGCTGCCTCACAGCGTCAGAGACCCGGGTTCGATCCTGACTGCGGGTGCTGTCCGTACGGAGTTTGTACGTTCTCCCCGTGACCGCGTGTGGGTTCTTCGCCGAGATGTTCGGTGTCCTCCCACACGCCAAAGACATAGAGATTTGTCGGTTTATTGGCTTGGTATAAACGTAAATTGGTCACTGAAAGGAAACATCAGTCACTGAAAGGAAGCATGCAGGTACAGCAGGCAGTGAAGAAAGCCAATGGAATGTTGGCCTTCATAACAAGAGGAGTTGAGTATAGGAGCAAAGAGGTCCATCTGCAGTTGTACAGGGCCCTAGTGAGACCGCACCTGGAGTACTGTGTGCAGTTTTGGTCTCCAAATTTGAGGAAGGATATTCTTGCTATTGAGGGCGTGCAGCGTAGGTTTACTAGGTTAATTCCTGGAATGGCGGGACTGTCATATGTTGAAAGACCGGAGCGACTAGGCTTGTATACACTGGAATTTTGAAGGATGAGTGGAGATCTTATCGAAACGTATAAGATTATTAAGGGGTTGGACACGTTAGAGGCAGGAAACATGTTCCCAATGTTGGGGGAGTCCAGAACAAGGGGCCACTGTTTAAGAATAAGGGGTAGGCCATTTAGAACGGAAATGAGGAAAAACTTTTTCGGTGAGAGAGTGTTGAATCTGTGGAATTCTCTGCCTCGGAAGGCAGTGGAGGCCAATTCTCTGGATGCTTTCAAGTGAGAGCTAGATAGAGCTCTTAAAGATAGCGGAGTCAGGGGGTATGGGGAGAAGGCAGGAACGGGGTACTGATTGTGGATGATCACATTGAATGGCGGTGCTGGCTCGAAGGGCCGAATGGCCTACTGCTGCACCTATTGTCTATTGTCTATTGTCTATTGTCTATCACATTGAATGGCTCGAAGGGCCGAGTGGCCTACTCCTGCACCTATTGTCTATTGTCTATTGTCTATTGTCTATAAACTAAACTAAACTGAACTGAACTTAACTAAACTAAGAAGGTGGGTTGATGCTATTGTATTATGTGAGATCCCAAGGGAAAACGGCAGGAGAGAGGTTGGGATGTTTTTATGAGTTTCGGGATAAAAGATCCTCCTTTGTAAACTCAAAAAAATGTTTTCCCAAAGGGCGGTGAATCTCGGCCCCTTGCTATTCCAAGAAGGATGTGGAGGCAGAGATCATCAGAAGTATTTCACAAGTTCATAAGTTCATAAGACATAGGAGCAGAATAAGGCCATTCGGCCCATCAAGTCTACTCTGCCATTCAATCATGGCTGATCTATCTTTCTCTCTCATCCTCATTTTCTTGCCTTCTCCCCTTACCCCCTGTGACCCCACACTATACTCAAGAATCTGTCAATTTCTGCCTTAAGAACATCCGTTGCCTTGACCTCCGCAGCCGTCTGTGGCAATGAATTCCACAGATTCTCCACCCTCTGACTAAAGGAATTCCAACTCATCTCTTTTCTAAAGGTACGTCCTTTTATTCTGAGGCCGTGGCCTCTAGTCCTGGACTCTCCCACTAGTGGAAACATCCTCTCCACATCCACTCTATCCGGGCCTTTCACTATTCGGTAAGTTTCAACGAGGTCCCCCCCTCATCCTTCTAAATTCCAGCGAGTACAGGCGGCACGGTGGCGCAGCGGTAGAGTTGCTGCCTTACAGCGAATACAGCGCCGGAGACTCAGGTTCGATCCCGACTACGGGCGCCGTCTGTACGGAGTTTGTACGTTCTCCCCGTGACCTGCGTGGGTTTTCTCCGAGATCTTCGGTTTCCTCCCACACTCCCGAGACGTACAGGTATGTAGGTTAATTGACTGGATTAATGTAAAAATTGTCCCTAGTGTGTGTAAGATAGTGTTAGTGTGCGGGGATCGCTGGGCGGCGCGGAATCGGTGGGCCGAAGGGCCTGTTTCCTCGCTGTATCTCTAAATCTAAATCTACAGGCCCAGTGCCGTCAAATTTAAAGAGGACTTAAGGTGGAGTTGAAACATTGGGGGAATTGAGAGTTGTGGGAAATGACCCAGGAAGGATTTAAGGCTCGCTGCAAACCAGGCACAGCCATAGAGTCATACTGCACGGAAACAGGCCCTTCGGCCCAACCCTTCATGCTGCCCAAGAATGCTTTATCTATGCTAGTTCCTTTCACCCACATTTTGTTTCCAGATATACCGTGGAAACAGGTCCTTCAGCCCACCGGGTCCATGCTATCCAACAATCACCCGTACACCAGTTACTCCAGCATTTTGTGATACCTTCGATTTGTACCAGCATCTGCAGTTATTTTCCTACGTACGCCAGTTTAGTTTAGTTTAGCGACACAGCTCGAAAACAGAGCATTTGGCCCACCGAGTCCGCACTGACCAGCGACCTCGCACACGAACACTATCCTACACATACTAGGGGCATTTTTTTGGTTATTTATACTAAGCCAATTAAGCTACAAACCTGCACATCTTTGGAGTGCGGGAGGAGGCCGAAGATCCCAGAAAAAAAACCCACGCAGGTCACAAGGAGAACGTACAAACTCCATACAGGCAGCACCCGTAGTCGGGATCGAATCTGGGTCTCTGGCGCTGCGAGGCAGCAACTCTGCGCCACCTAAGATCCTAAGTTTCATATGAAGAAAGACTGGATAGACTCGGCTTGTACTCGCTGGAATTTAGAAGATTGAGGGGGGATCTTATAGAAACTTACAAAATTCTTAAGGGGTTGGACAGGCCAGATGCAGGAAGATTGTTCCCGATGTTGGGGAAGTCCTAACAAGGGGTCACAGTTTAAGGATAAGGGGGGAGTCTTTTAGGACCGAGATGAGAAAGTTTTTTTTCACACAGAGAGTGGTGAATCTGTGGAATTCTCTGCCACAGAAGGTAGTTGAGGCCAGTTCATTGGCTATATTTAAGAGGGAGTTAGATGTGGCCCTTGTGGGCTAAAGGGATCAGGGGGTATGGAGAGAAGGCAGGTACGGGATACTGAGTTGGATGATCAGCCATGATCATATTGAATGGCGGTGCAGGCTCGAAGGGTCGAATGGCCTACTCCTGCACCTATTTTCTATGTTTCTATGTTTCTAAGTTCACAAGTCATAGAGTGCAGAAGTAAGCCATTCAGCCCACCGAGTCTATTCGCGACAAAAGGCTTTTCACTGTACACGCAACAGTAAACTAAGCTAGCTGTATCTCTACACTCTGAACGACCTGATTGTAATCATGCATATAGACACAACAAGCTGGAGTAACTCAGCGGGACAGGCAGCAAATCTGGAGAGATGGAACGGGTGACGTTTCGGGTCGAGACCCTTCTTCAGACTGTAATATCTTTGCGCTGACTGGACTGCATGCGATTTAAAAAAAGCTTTTGGCTGTACTTCGGTAGACATGACAAACATGAACTGAACTTCAAGTAAATGCGTCGGTCGAAAAAAAATGTTGAAAAGCAGAAATGATCCCACATTCTTTGATCACATTGCAGAGAGGATGGGAATACATACCTTGCACAATCCTGTTAACGATCGACAAGAAGGCAAACACTTCAATGCAATCAGACCACACCGATCCTCTCAACCTGCAGACAGACGGGTCTGTGACTGAAACATCAACCCAGTACTTCAAAGCGATCACATTGGTGGGGAATTCCCCAGATACTGAAAGGTGCTCTGGTGATGTAAGTTCTTTCTGTCTTTCATTCGTTCTGCCTCTGGGCGGCTCGGTGGCACAGCGGTAAAGTTGCTGCCTCACAGCGCCAGGGACCCGGGTTCGATCCCGACTACGGGTGCTGTCTGTACGGAGTTTGTACGTTCTCACCGTGACCTGCGTGGGTTTTCTCCGGGCGCTCCGGTTTCCTCCCACACTCCAAAGACGTGCAGGCTTGTAGGCTAATTGGCTTGGTATAAATGTAAACTGTCCCTAGTGTGTATAGGGTAGTGTTAGTGTGCGGGGATCGCTGGTCGGCGCGTACACTGTGGGCCGCTGCGTCTGTAAACTAAACTAAACTAAACTTTCTTTTTTTCTTTTCTTCTTCGCTTCCTCTCTTCTTTCTCTCTTTAACTTCCCGTCCCTTTTTTTTCTCTCTTTCACATCTCTATCTCTTTTCTGTTCAGCTAATTACCAGAAAGGCTTTGATTGATTGAAACAGGCCCTTCGGCCCACCGAGTCCGTGCCGACCAGCGATCACCCCGTACACTAGAACTATCCCACACACAAGGCACAATTTACATTTATACCAAGCCAATTGCAGGAGGAAACCGGAGCACCCGGAGAAAACCCACGCGGTCACGGGGAGAACGTACAAACCCCTTACAGACAGCATCCGCAGTCAGGATGGAACCCGGGTCTCTGGCGCTGTGAGGCAGCAACTCTACCGCTGCGCCACAATGACGCCCAAACTAGACAATAGACAATAGACAATAGGTGCAGGAGTAGGCCATTCGGCCTTTCGAGCCAGCTCCGCCATTCACTGTGACCATGGCTGATCATCCACAATCAGTACCCCGCTCCTGCCCTCTCCCCAAATCTCTCGACTCTGCTATCTTTAAGGGCTCTATCCAACTCTCTCTTGAAAACATCCAGAGAATTGGCCTCCACTACCTTCTGAGGCAGAGAATTCCACAGATAGTCTGCCCTGTTCTACAACCCCTCTGCTAACGATTACATCGCTGGTCGAACATGGCAATGCATCTGCCTGTGTGTGGGAGGTTAGCTGCAAACCAAACAGTTAAGATGCATTAACCTGGATATCATTAACCAGTAATATACTTTGGTCTTTAATAAGTTTAAACCTCTCAGATTGTGTTATTCTCATGAAATGATTTTAACGGAGTCCCAGACAAAGCTATCCCATTACACTTGGCTAGCAGGCACCAACACTTTATTTCGAAGATGGACACAAAAGATGGGAAAGACGGAAGACACGAAACTCAGCAGGATGACAGTGAAACTGTTACGACAACTAGGGAGGGGAAGGGGGAGGGGGAGGGGAGACAGGGGATGCAAGGGACACTTAAAATCAGAGAAATCAATAGTCATACCACTGGGTTGTAAGCTGCCCCAGCGAAATATGTGGTGCTGTTCCTCCAATTTGTGTTGGGCCTTAAATTACAAACTTGCACGTCTTTGGAGTGCGGGTGGAAACCGGAGCACCCGGAGAAAACCTACGTGGTCACAGGGAGAACGTACAAACTCCGTACAGACAGCACCCGCAGTCAGGATCGATCCCGGGTCTCTGGCGCTGTGAGGCAGCAACTCTACCGCTGCGCCACCCTCTTTGATCTGAAAATCTCTAAATATGGCTAAATATGGATCATCTTACCCACAACCAGAGAGCAGCCCTGAACTACTATCCACCTCGTCGGTGACCCTCGGACTATCCTCGATCGGACTTTGCTGGCTTTACCTTGCACTAAACGTTATTCCCTTATTACGTATCCATACACTGTAAATGGCTCGATTGTAATCTTGCATTGTCTTTCCGCTGACTGGAGAGCATGCTACAAAAGCTTTTCACTGTACCTCGGTATACATGACAAGAAACTAAACTGCAAACTGGAAGCAGGCCCTTCGGCCCACCGATTCCGTGCCGACCCGCGCACTCATTCAATCCTACATCTAAAGTACAAACCTGCACGTCTTTGGAGTGTGGGAGGCAACTGGAGCACCCGGAGAAAACCCACTCAGTTGCAGGGGGAACAGACTATAGGCAAATAGGTGCAGGAGGAGGCCATTCAGCCCTTCGAGCCAGCACCGCCATTCAATGTGATCATGGCTGATCATTCTCAATCAGTACCCCGTTCCTGCCTTCTCCCCATACCCCCTGACTCCGCTATCCTTAAGAGCTCTATCTAGCTCTCTCTTGAATGCATTCAGAGAATTGGCCTCCACTGCCTTCTGAGGCAAAGAATTCCACAGATTCACAACTCTCTGACTGAAAAAGTTTTTCCTCATCTCAGTTCTAAATGGCCTACCCCTTATTCTTAAACTGTGGCCCCTTGTTCTGGACTCCCCCAACATTGGGAACATGTTTCCTGCCTCTAACGTGTCCAACCCCGTAATAATCTTATACGTTTCGATAAGATCTCCTCTCATCCTTCTAAATTCCAGTTAGAACTCCACCGTGTAGGCCCGGACAGTTAAGGTCGGGACGCCCGGGCGGCGTCTAATGGAAGTTGCATTGCAACCTACCTCCCGGCCCAGGTGACCGCCATTGGTGGAGCGGGAGCACGTGGCTGCTGGCTGGACGTACAAACTGCGTACCGACAGAGCCCGAGGTCAGGATTGAACCCGGATCTCTGCCGCTGCAAGGCAACAGAGGGTTTCCACTGTACTAAACCAAACTGAACTGACCCACACCCAAACGGAACGTACCCACACCCGACCAAGCTGAGGTTAGAAAAACAAAAACAAAAGGAAATGTAAAATCCCAGTCCAAGAACCAGGAAATCCACGTTATCAGATTCCTTGATCGCTGGAGTTCTGCTCGGCTGCATCCCACCTATCCTTTGCAAGCAAAAAAGGGAGAGGCCATTTGGCACTTCGAGCCTGTTCCGTCATTTTAGTTTAGTTTAGTCTCGAGATGGATCCCTGCAGTTGTACAGGGCCCTAGTGAGACCGCACCTGGGAGTACTGTGTGCAGTTTTGGTCTCCAAATTTGATGGAAGGATATTCCTGCTATTGAGGGCGTGCAGCGTAGGTTTACTAGGTTAATTCCCCGAATGGCGGGACTGTCGTATGTTGAAAGACTGGAGCGACTAGGCTTGTATACACTGGAATTTAGAAGGATGGGAGGGGATCTTATCGAAACATATAAGATTATTAAAGGGTTGGACACGTTAGAGGCATGAAACATGTTCCCAATGTTGGGGGAGTCCAGAACCAGGGGCCACAGTTTAAGAATAAGGGGTAGGCCATTTAGAACTGGGATGAGGAAAAACTTTTTCAGTCAGAGAGTTGTAAATCTGTGGAATTCTCTGCATCAGAAGGCAGCGGAGGACAATTCTCTGAATGCATTCAAGAGAGAGCTAGATAGAGCTCTTAAGGATAGCGGAGTCAGGAGGTATGGGGAGAAGGCAGGAACGGGGTACTGATTGACAATGATCAGCCATGATCACGGTGAATGGTGGTGTTGGCTCGAAGGGCCGAATGGCCTCCTCCTGCACCTATTGTCTATTGTCTATTGAAAACGGGCCCTGCGGCCCAGTTTAGTTTAGTTTAGTTTAGAGATACAGCGCGGAAACAGGCCCTTCGGCCCACCGGGTCTGCGCCGACCAGTGATCCCCACACACTAACACTATCCTACACCCACTAGGGACAATTTTTACATTTGCCCAGCCAATTAACCTACAAACCTGTACGCCTTTGGAGTGTGGGAGGAAACCGAAGATCTCGGAGAAAACCCACGCGAGTCACGGGGAGAACGTACAAACTCCGCACAGACAGCTCCCGTGGTCGGGATGGAACCCGGGTCTGCGGCGCTGTGAGGCAGCAACTCTACTGCTGCGCCACCGTGCTGCCGTAGTTGATCTTTATTTTACCTCCATCGCAACCTGCGCTGGTTCATGATTTTGTTTAGTATATTATTGTCACGCGCAGGGAGGTACGGTGAAAAGCTGCCTCATTGTGTGCTTTCCAGTCAGCGGAGAGACGGTACATGTTTACAGAGGTGAGAAAAAACCTTTTCCACCCAGAGAGTTGTGAATTTGTGAAATTCTCTGCCACAGAGGGCAGCGGAGGCCAATTCACTGGATGAATTTAAAGGAGAGTTAGATAGAGCTCTAGGGGCCAGCGGAATCAAGGGATATGGGGAGAAGGCAGGCACGGGTTACTGATTGTGGACGATTAACCGTGATCACAATGAATGGCTGATCATCCATTCTGGCTCGAAGGCCTCCTCCTGCACCTATTTTCTATGTTTCTGTTTTTTAATCAAGCAGCATCTCTGGAGAGAAGGGATGGGTGACGTTTCGGGTTGAGACCCTTCTTCAGACAAGGGTCTAGATCTGAAACGTCACCCATTCCTTCTCTCCAGAGCTGCTGCCTGTCCCGCTGAGTTACTCTAGCATTTTGTGTCTATCTACGGTGTAAACCAGAATCTGCGGTTCCTTCTTACACATGATTCTAATCCAGCCGTCTAACAGTGGACAGCTACAAGATAAAAAGTGTAACGTTTAGCGCGAGATAAAGTCCCTTAAAGTCCGATTAAAGATAATCCGAGGGTCTCCAATGAGGTAGGTGGGAGGTCAGGACCACTCTCTAGTTGGTGAGAGGGCGATTTAGTTCCCTGATAACAGACAGGAAGAAACTGTCCCTGAATCTGGAGGTGTGCGTTTTCACACTTCTGTACCTCTTACCTGATGGGAGAGGGGAGAAGAGGGAGTGACCGGAGGTGGGGGGTTGAGACTTGTCCTTGATTATGCTGCTGGCCTTGCCGAGGCAGCATCTGTGAACATGCTAAGACAATAGACAATAGGTGCAGGAGGAGGCCATTCGGCCCTTCGAGCCAGCACCGGCATTCAATGTGATCATGGCTGATCATTGCCAATCAGTACCCCGTTCCTGCCTTCTCCCCATACCCCCTGACTCCGCTATCCTTAAGAGCTCTATCTAGCTCTCTCTTGAATACATTAAGCTCCGATGTATTAACAAAATAATGTTTAGCAGCTCGGACAGCATCTCTGCCAAGGCCACAAAAGATTACAGAGAGTTGTGGATGTGGCCCAGTCCATCACACAAAACACCCGTTCTAACCAAGAATTTGTCTGTTGCTACCTTAAGACAGAGATAGACAAATTCTTGATTAGAACGGGGTGTCAAGGGTTATGGGGCGAAGGCAGGAAAATGGAATTAGGAGGCAGCCATGATTAAATGGCGGGAGTAGACCCGATGGGCCGAATGGCCTCATTCTACTCCTACGACTCCAGACTGTCAAAGCAGCCACAGCCGGACATAAAAACAGCTTTTTTCCATGTGTAGTGGTTCTACTCAATAACCAAAGTCTGTAGTCTCTTTTTTTGCTCTGGTTTATTTTCACCCACACGTTTAGACCGTAATGTTGTATCCTTATTGTTTTGATGTGGTTATGCTTTATTCTTAATTGTTAACTGTATGTTTGTGTTGTCATTTTTGTCAGCGGAGCACCAAGACACATTCCTTGTATGTGCACATACTTGGCCAATAAACTTATTCATTCATTCATTCATTCATTCATTCATTCATTCATTCATTCATAACTTGTTAGATAGAGCTCTTAATGATAGCGGAGTCAGAGGGTGTGGGGAGAGGGCAGGAACGGGGTGCTGATTGTGGATGATCAGCCATGATCATATTGAATGGCGGTGCTGGCTCGAAGGGCCGAATGGCCTACTCCTGCACCTATTGTCTATTGTCTATTGTGAACGTGTGAACTAAGCTGGAAATTGATCAATTCTTTTCCCAAACTCTTTCCAATCCCATTTCTTCTGAGTTCCAGACGGTGCTGTTTGACACTCATTTCCTGCCTGATCAGATTTGATGCACTCCAGGTCTTTGATTAATCCTCCGTTCCTTCCCTGCCCCAGATCACATCTCTCCCTCCCACATGCCTCGAAGAACTCCTCTTAATGCGTCACCCACCCATTGAGTTATGACTGGCTTTTCCAACTCATCAGCCTTGCTTTCGTTGGTCATGGTCTCACCTCACAGTCAGACGCTGAGAATTGATGCCTCATTCAGTACAACACTGGACTTTTGGGCAAGCAGATAGAAATAAAATGCTGGAATAACTTAGGTCTGGTGTCAGAGGTTATGGGGAGAAGTCAGGAGAATGGGGTTCAGAGGGAGAGATAGATCAGCCATGATTGAATGGCAGAATAGACTTGATGGGCCGAATGGCCTAATTCCACTCCTATTCCTTATGACCTAAAGACCTTATGTCTGAAGAAGGGTCTCGACCCAAAACGTCACCCTTTCCTTTTCTCCAGAGATGCTGCCAGTCCCGCTGAGTTACTCCGCTATCCTTAAGAGCTCTATCTAGCTCTCTCTCTTGAATGCATTCAGAGAAATGGCCTCCACTGCCTTCTGAGGCAGAAAATTCCACAGATTCACAACTCTCTGACTGAAAAGGTTTTTCCTCATCTCAGTTCTAAATGGCCTACCCCTTATTCTTAAACTGTGGCCCCTTGTTCTGGACTCCCCCAACATTGGGAACATGTGTCCTGCCTCTAACGTGTCCAACCCCTTAATAATCTTATACGATTCGATAAGATCCCCTCTCATCCTTCTAAATTCCAGTGTGTACAAGCCTAGTCGCTCCAGTCTTTCAACATATGACAGTCCCGCCATTCCGGGAATTAACCTAGTAAACCTACGCTGCACGCCCTCAATAGCAAGAATAGCTATAATGAAGACCTTTAACCAATGTGGATTGTTTTCTCGGGAGCGTCAAAGAAGCTGAGGGGAGAGCTGATAGAAATAGATAAAATAATGAGAGGCTTAGATAGGGTAGACAGTCAGAACTTTTTCCCCCAGGGTGGAAATGTCAAAGACTAGTGGGAATTGGTTTAAAGTCAGAGCGGCAAAGCATAAAGGAGATGTTAGATAGAGCTCTTAAAGCTCATGACCTTTCTGTCATGGGCCTCCTCCAGTGCCATAGTGAGGCCCACCGGAAATTGGAGGAACAGCACTTCATATTTCGCCTGGGCAGCTTGCAACCCAGCGGTATGAACATTGACTTCTCCAACTTTAGATAGTTCCTCTGTCCCTCTCTTCCCCTCCCCCTTCCCAGATCTCCCTCTATCTTCCTGTCTCCACCTATATCCCGCTCCCCTGACATCAGTCTGAAAAGGGGTCTCGACCCGAAACGTCACCCATTCCTTCTCTCCCGAGATGCTGCCCGACCTGCTGAGTTACTCCAGCATTTTGTGAAACAAATACCTTTGAGCTCTTAAGGATAGCAGAGTCAAGGGATATGAGGAGAAGGCAGGAACGGGGTACTGATTGTGGATGATCAGATGGGCCGAATGGCCTACTCCTGCACCTATTGTCTATTGTCTATATGTGCAGGGCATGTTTTAACACAGAGAATGGTGAGTGCCTTGGGTGGTGGTGGACGCAGATACAGTATTGGCGTTTAAGCTGTTATCACAGCAGTGGACACCCAGGTTCGATCCTGACCTCGGGTGCTGTCTGTGTGGAGTTTACACACGCTCCCTGCAACCGTGTGCATTTTTTCAGAAAATGCTCCATTTTTTTCAGAAATGCTCCAGTTTCCTCAAATGTGTGTGGGTTTGTGGGTTAACTGGTCCTCTGTAAAATTGCCCCTCGTGTGTATGATGTCAGTTCAGTTTATTGTCACGTGTACCGAGGTACAGTGAAAAGTGTTTGTCGAGTGCCAACCAGTCAACAGAAAGACAATACATGATTACAATCCATTACAGTGCGTGTGTACATGATAAGGGAATAACGTTTAGTGCAAGGTAAAGCCAGCAAAGTCCAATCAAGGATAGTCCGAGGGTCACCAATGAGGTAGATAGTAGTTCAGCACTGCTCTCTGGTTGTGCTAGGACGGTTCAGTTGCCTGATAACAACTGGGATGAAACTGTCTCTGAATCTGGAGGTGTGCGTTTTCACACTTCTGTACCATTTGCCCGATGGGAGAGGGGAGAAGAGGGAGTGACCGGGGGTTAGACTGGTCCTTGATTATGCTGCTGGCCTTGCCGAGGCAGCGTGAGGTGTAGATGGAGTCGATGGAAGGGAGGTTGGTTCGTGTGATGGGTCTGGGCGGCATCAACAATTTGCTGTCATTTCTTGCAGTGATGGATGGAGCTGTTCCCAAACCATGCTGTCCACTTGTGAGTTAAAGCCTCAGCCAAGCCCGATCGCCCAGCGAGCAGGAAGTGCTTGCTTCATGGGGTCCACGATTCATCAGAAGCAGGAGGCGACTGTCTGAGTTCTTCTTATCGAGTCCACATCACAAGATTAGAAATTGTTCAGGCAGAGCCAGAGCTGAACACACTTTAGTTTTAGTTTGAGTTTTTCGTTCTAGAGATACAGCGTGGAAACAGGCCCTTCGGCCCACCGGGTCCGCGCCGACCAGCGATCCCCGCACACTAACACTATCATACACCCGCTGGGGACAATTTTTACATTTACCAAGCCAATTAACCTACAAACCTGCACGTCTTTGGAGTGTGTGAGGAAACCGAAGATCTCGGAGAAAACCCACGCAGGTCACGGGGAGAACGTACAAACTCCGTACAGACGGCGCCCGTAGTCGGGATGGAACCCGGGTCTCCGGCGCTGCATTCGCTGTAAGGCAGCAATTCTACCGCTGCGCCACCGTGACCTCCCTCTTGGCAACAACATACAATTGTGTCATGCACTTCTTGTGCTTCTTGTCTGTGGAGGTGGAAAGGCTAACATCTCTCTAACACCCCTCGTTGCCCCACCTGTCTCCATCTTCCAAGGACCCCATCTCACCTGGACCCACCTGGTGGAGTGAGTGGGCAGATGCGTGGCAGATGCAGTATAATATAGATAAATAAATGTGAGGTTATCTACTTTGGCGGCAAAAACAAGGAGGCAGATTATTTTCTCAATGGAGTTAGGTTAGGTAAGGGGGAGATGCAGCGAGACCTGGGTGTCCTTGTACACCAGTCACTGAACGTTGGCGTGCAGGTACAGCAGGCAGTGAAGAAAGCTAATGGAATGTTGGCCTTCATAACAAGAGGATTTCAGTATAGGAGTAAAGAGGTTCTTCTGCAGTTGTATAGGGCCCTGGTGAGACCACATCTGGAGTATTGTGTACAGTTTTGGTCTCCTAATTTGAGGAAGGACATCCTTTCAATTGAGGCAGTGCAGCGTAGGTTCACGAGATTGATCCCTGGGATGGCTGTCATATGAGGAAAGATTGAAAAGACTAGGCTTGTATTCACTGGAGTTTAGAAGGATCTTATAGAAACATATAAAATTATAAAAGGACTGGACAAGCTAGATGCAGGAAAAATGTTCCCAATGTTGGGGGAGTCCAGAACCAGGGGCCACAATCTTAGAATAAAGGGGAGGCCATTTAAAACTGAGGTGAGAAGGAACTTTTTCACCCAGAGAGTTGTGAATTTGTGGAATTCTCTGCCATAGAGGGCAGTGGAGGCCAAATCACTGGATGGATTTAAGAGAGAGTTAGATAGAGCTCTAGGGGCTAGTGGAATCAAAGGATATGGGGAGAAGGCAGGCACGGGGTATTGATTGGGGACAATCAGCCATGATCACAATGAATGGTGGTGCTGGCTCGAAGGGCCGATTGGCCTCCTCCTGCACCTATTGTCTATTGTCTGTAAATCATTTCACCTAGCCCACAGCTGCACCTATTTTCTATGTTTCTATGTTACTATCCTCGGTTGTTTCCTTCCACACTCCAAAGACGTACAGGTATGTAGGTTAATTGGCTTGGTGTATGTGTAAATTGTCCCTAGTGTGTGTAGGATAGTGTTAATGTGCGGGGATCGCTGGTCGGTGCGGACTCGGTGGGCCAAGGGGCCTGTTTCCGCGCTGTGTCTCTAAACTATACTAAACTAAACTAAAAACATGCATCAATTCAAGAAGGTCTAGCTCGGTTTAGTTTAGCTTAGAGATACAGCGTAGAAACATGCCCTTCGGCCCACCCTGGAAGGGCCAAATGTCCTCCTCCTGCACCTATTTTCTATGTTTCTATGTTGAGTTGATTATTGTCACATGTACCGAGGTACAGTGAAAAGCTGTTGTCGCGTGCCAACCAGTCTGTCTCCATGTGCCGCTCCAATTGAATTGATAGAATTTACGCATGGTATTACCTGATCAGACTGGATAGCAGTGACCCGGGTTTGATCCTGACTGCGAGTGCTGTCCGTACAGAGTTTTTAACGTTCTCCCCGTGACCGCGGGTTTACTCCGGGTGATCTGGTTTCCCCCCACACTCCTAAACATGCAGGTTTGTGGGCTGAAGATAGACCCGAAATGCTGGAGTAACTCAGCGGGTCAGACAGCATCTCTGGGGAAAAGGACTAGGTCGAGACCCTTCTTCGGACTGTGAGTGGGGGAAAAGGGAAATGAGAGATTATAGATGGTGATATAGTGAGATATAGAACTAATGAATGAAAGATTTACAAAAAAGTAACGATGATAAAGGACACAGGCCATTGCTAGCTGTGGGCTAGGTGAAATGATTTACAGACAATAGACAATAGGTGCAGGAGGAGGCCAATCGGCCCTTCGAGCCAGCACCACCATTCAATGTGATCATGGCTGATCATTCTCAATCAGTACCCCGTTCCTGCCCTCTCCCCATAACCCATGACTCCGCTATCTTTAAGAGCTCTATCTAGCTCTCTCTTGAAAGCATCCAGAGGATTGGCCTCCACTGCCTTCTGAGGCAGAGAATTCCACAGATTTACAACTCTCCGACTGAAAAAGTTTTTTCCTCATCTCTGTTCTAAATGGCCTACCACTTATTCTTAAACTGTGGCCCCTGGTTCTGGACTCCCCCAACATTGGGAACATGTTTCCTGCCTCTAACGTGTCCAACCCCTTAATAATCCTATATGTTTCGATAAGATCCCCTCTCATCCTTCTAAATTCCAGTGTATACAAGCCTAGCCGCTCCAGTCTTTCAACAAGAACAGACAATGAGACTCTGACGACTTTGAGGCAAGTACAATGGTGTGGGTGGGGGAGGGATGGAGGGAGGGAGAGGGGATGCAAGGGTTACTTGAAGTCAGAGAAAAATCAATATTCATACCGCTGGGTTGCAAGCTGTCCAAGCGAAATATGAGGTGCTGTCAAACTCCATACAGACAGCGCCCGTAGTCGGGATCGAACCCGTGTCTGGCGCTGCATTCGCTGTAAGGCAGCAACTCTACCGCTGCGCCACCGTGCCGCCCAGTCAGAGAGTTGTAAATCTGTGGAATTCTCTGCCTCAGAAGGCAGTGGAGGCCAATTCTCTGGATGCTTTCAAGAGAGAGTTTTGGCCTCACTCTGACAGTGGAGGTGGTCCAGGACAGAAAGGTCTCAATGTGGGAATAGGAAGGGGAATTAAAGTGTTTGGCAACCGGGTGATCAGGTAGGCCCAGGCAGACTGAGCGGAGGTGTTCAGCGAAACGATTGACCAGTCTACTAATTGGCTAGAAACAAGCCCTTTGGCCCACCTTAGTCAGTGGGAGGGGATTTCCCCACGCACCTTAATTACTGTCTATGTCTGCTGGTTATCTCTTCACTCCTGTTCACACAAATACTCCCCAGGTTTACAGCATCAGATGATCTCATTGTTGCTCTCGTCAGCACCCTGTACTCCCCCAAAATGATAAAGCTCCCAACATGACCACATAACGTCAACTTAGCACCGATTCCAATGTTGAGGATTGCCACATTGCTAAAAAGGTTCATCTGCGAGTCGAATCGGTAGTAAGGAAGGCAAACGCATTGCGAGCATTTATTTCCAAGTGGGCGAGAATCCAAAAACAAGGGATGTAATGCTAAAGGCTCAATGAGACGCTGGTCAGGCCACACTTGGAGTATTGGTATAGAAGGATGAGAGGGGATCTTATCTCAGTCAGAGAGTGGTGAAGGTGTGGAATTCTCTGCCTCAGAAGGCAGTGGAGGCCAGTTCGTTGGATGCTTTCAAGAGAGAGCTGGATAGAGCTCTTAAGGATAGCGGAGTGAGGGGGTATGGGGAGAAGGCAGGAACGGGGTACTGATTGAGAGTGATCAGCCATGATCGCATTGAATGGCGGTGCTGGCTCGAAGGGCTGAATGGCCTACTCCTGCACCTATTGTCTATTGTCTATTGTCTATTGTCACCCATTCCTTCTCTCCAGAGATGCTGCCCGTCCCGCTGAGTTACTCCAGCTTTTTGTGTCTATCTTCGGTCTAAGCCAGCATCTGCAGTTCCTTCCTACAACCTAGAAAATAGGTGCAGGAGGAGGCCATTCGGCCCTTCGAGCCCAGCACCGACATTCAATATGACCATGGCTGATTATCCAAAATCGGTACCCCGTGCCTGCTTTCTACCCATATCCCTTGATTCCATTAGCCCTAAGAGCTATATCTAACTCTCTCCTGAATACATCAAGAGGTCAAGTCAAGTCAAGTCAAGTTTCCAGATAAGCACATGGAGGTGCAGGGAATAGTGAATCCATGGGCGACACGGTGGCACAGCGGTAGAGTTGCTGTCTCAGAGACCCCGTTTCGATCCTGACTAAGGGTGCCGTCTGTGCGGAGTTTGCACGTTCTCCCCGTGACCGCGTGGGTTTTCTCCGGGTGATCCGGTTTGCTCCCACGCTCCGAAGACATTCAGATTTCTAGGTTAATTGGCTTCGGTAAAAATTGTAAATTGTTCCCAAGTGTGCAGTGTGTGCTAGTGTACGGGAGCGATGGCTGGTCGGCACGGACATGGTGGGCCGAAGGGGCTCTTTCCGCTCTGTATCTCTGGGCACGGTGGCGCAGCGGTAGAGTTGCTGCTTTACAGCAAATGCAGCGCCGGAGACTCAGGTTCGATCCTGACTACGGGTGCTGCACTGTAAGGAGTTTGTACGTTCTCCCCGTGACCTGCGTGGGTTTTCTCCGAGATCTTCGGTTTCCTCCCACACTCCAAAGACGTACAGGTATGTAGGTTAATTGGCTGGGTAAATGAAAAAATTGTCCCTAGTGGGTGTAGGATAGTGTTAATGTGCAGGGATCGCTGGGCGGCACGGACTTGGTGGGCCGAAAAGGCCTGTTTCCGGCTGTATGTGTATGGTATGGTATGGTATGGTATGGTATGGTATCTCACAGCTCTCTGACTATAATCAGAATGGCGATCTGAAGCTGGGGAATTTAAAATGTATCAGGACTGCCATCTAGTGGAGATTTGAGTATAGGAGCAGGGAGGTTCTGCTGCAGTTGTACAGGGCATTGGTGAGACCACACCTGGAGTATTGCGTAAAGTTTTGGTCTCCTAATCTGAGGAAAGACATTCTTGCCATAGAGGGAGTACAGAGAAGGTTCACCAGATTGATTCCTGGGATGGCAGGACTTTCATATGAAGAAAGACTGGATAGACTCGGCTTGTACTCGCTGGAATTTAGAAGATTGAGGGGGATCTTATAGAAACGTACAAAATTCTTAAGGGGTTGGACAGGCTAGATGCAGGAAGATTGTTCCCGATGTTGAGGAAGTCCAGAACAATGGGTCCCAGTTTAAGGATAAGGGGGAAGTCTTTTAAGACCGAGATGAGAACGTTTTTTTTCACACAGAGAGTGGTGAATCTGTGGAATTCTCTGCCACAGAAGGTAGTTGAGGCCAGTTCATTGGCTATATTTAAGAGGGAGTTAGATGTGGCCCTTGTGGCTAAAGGGATCAGGGTGTATGGAGAGAAGGCAGGTACAGGATACTGAGTTGGATGATCAGCCATGATCATATTGAATGGCGGTGCAGGCTCGAAGGGCCGAATGGCCTACTCCTGCACCTATTTACTATGTTTCTATGTTTCTAGTGGTCGGTTCATACCAGCAGGAGAACTTTAAAGACACAGCATGATGCACAAGAGGATGAGGAGTCTGAAGAAGGGTCTCGACCCGAAACGTCACCCATTCCTTCTCCCCAGAGACGCTGCCTGACCCACTAAGTTACTCCAGCATTTTGTGTCTATCTTTGGTGTAAACCAGCATCTGCAGTTCTTTAGTTTAAATCGAAGGTAGACACAAAATGCTGGAGTAACTCAGCGGGTCAGGCAGCAACCTTCTCCCCGGAGATGCTGCCTGACCCGTTGAGTTACTCCATCATTTTGTGTCTATCTGCAGTTCCTTCCTACATGAGGAACAACACCTCATATTTCGCCTGGGCAGCTTGCAGCCCAGCGGTATGAACATTGACTTCTCCAACTTTAGATAGTTCCTCTGTCCCTCCCTTACCCTCCTCCTTCCCAGATCTCCCTCTATCTTCCTGTCTCCACCTATATCCTTCCTTTGTCCCGCCCCCCTGACATCAGTCTAAAGAAGGGTCTCGACCCGAAACGTCACCCATTCCTTCTCTCCTGAGATGCTGCCTGACCCGCTGAGTTACTCCATCATTTTGTGTCTATCTGCAGTTCCTTCCTACATGAGGAGTCGTTCTATCTATATACTAAAACTCTCGTTTGTTTGTTTGTTTGTTCCTAAACTACAGCCAAAATGGTACACGATAGCGCGACAATTTTAGGCCCACCTTCCTCACCGTCGTCCGTTTGGTGCTAATGGAAGAAGTTTCGTTGAAATCGGTGTTATATTTTTAAAGTTATTCACATCCAAGTACATGGATAGGACAGGTTTGGAGGGATATGGGCCAAACACGGTGGGACTAATGTAGCTGGGACATGTTGGCTGGTGTGGGCAAGTTGGTCTGTTTCCACGCTGTATCACTCTATGACACCAACCAGAGGACATTGGTTTAAGCTGAGGGGGGAGAGATTTAATGGGAACCTGAAGGGAAACCTTTTGCATAAAGGGTGGTGGATATATGGAATAGGTTGTCAGAAGACAGAAGAGGTCCTTCTGCAGTTGTACTGGTGAGACCCTAGTGAGACCACAGCTGGAGTATTGTGTACAGTTTTGGTCTCCTAATTTGAGGAAGGACATTCTTGCTATTGAGGGAGTGCAGTGTAGGTTCACGAGGTTAATCCCCGGGATGGTGGGACTGTCATATGATGAAAGAATGGAACAGCTGGGCTTGTATTCACTGGAATTTAGAAGGAATAGATGGGATCTTATAGAAACATAGAAAAATATTAAGGGATTGGACACGCTAGATGCAGGAAACATGTTCCCGATGTTGGGGGAGTCCAGAACCAGGGGCCACAGTTTAAGAATAAGGAGTAGGCCACTTAGAACTGAGATGAGGAAAACCCTTTTCACCCAGAGAGTTGTGAAGGCAGTGGAGGCCAATTCACTGGAGTTGTGAAGGCAGTGGAGGCCAATTCACTGGATTTCAGTCTGAAGAAGGGTCTCGACCCGAAACGTCACCCCATTTCCTTTCTCTCCAGAGATCCTGCCTTACCTGCTGAGTTACTCCAGCATTTTGTGACACCTTGGATGCATTCAAAAAGAGAGTTAGATAGAGCTCTTAGGGCTAACGGAATCAAGGGGGTATGGGGAGAAGGTAGGAACAGGTTACCTATTGTGAATGAAACCCAACAACCAGTCAAATTTAAACAGCCTCTCACACTGCCTTGAGGACATAAAATGTTGGATGGCACAGAACTTCCTCCAATTAAATGAGAGCAAGTCTGAGGTCATCCTATTCGGCCCCCCGACTCCATCAAATTGATAACAGGCAGTCTTGGAAGCCTATCCTGCCTAGTCAAACCGCATGTCAAAAACCTCGGCATGATATTTGACTCTGCATTAAAATTTGATAAGCAAGTCAACGCTGTGGTAAAAGCCAGCTTCTTCCAACTTCGAACCATAGCTAAAATCAAACCTTTCCTCAAATTCGACGACACAGAAAAAATCATTCACGCTTTCATTTCTCCCGCCTAGACTACTGCAACTCCCTATACACTGGGATCAGCCAATCTTCCCTGTCCCGCCTGCAACTGGTCCAAAACGCCGCAGCGAGACTCCTGACGGGTACCCGTAAAAGGGACCACATCACCCCGATTCTGGCCTCTCTCCACTGGCTCCCTGTACGGTACAGAATCAACTTCAAGCTCCTCCTATTCACGTATAAAGCCCTAAATGGACACTCCCCCCCCACATCAAAAATCTTCTAACCACCCTCTCTAACTCCAGGTCCCTCAGATCGGCCGACTTGGGGCTATTCACTATCCCGCGGTCTAGGCTTAAACTCAGGGGTGACCGCGCTTTTGCGGTTGCAGCTCCTAGACTGTGGAACAGCATCCCTCTCCCATCAGAACTGCCCCCTCCATCGACTCCTTTAAGTCCAGGCTCAAAACATATTTCTACTCCCTAGCGTTTGAGGCTCATTGAGGAGGCGCTGTGAACTGTTTGCGTGCTACTGTATGTTTTCATTTTTTTTTTCTATTGGAACCTAATCAAATGTACAGCACTTTGGTCAACGTGGGTTGTTTTTAAATGTGCTATACAAATAAAATTGACTTGACTTGACTTGACATTGAATGAAGGTGCTTGCTCAAAAGGCCGAATGGCCTCCTCCTGAAGCTATTTATCTATAAGAGTTAATTGAGACGGATATTATAACAATATTTAAAAGACACTTGGACAGGTACATGGATAGGAAAGGTTTAAAGGGATATGGGGCAAATAGGACAAGTTTAAGTGGTGCATCTTAGTCGGCATGGACTATATGGAACAGGCTGCCAGTGCAGGTAGTTGAACAAGGTACTATCACAATGAGTAGCTTAGTTTAGGGATACAGACAGGAAACAGGCCCTTCGGCCCACCGAGTCCGCACCGACCAGCGATCCCCGCACATTAACACTATCCTACACACGCTAGGGACAATTTACCTTTATATCAAGTCAATTAACCTACAAACCCGTACGTCTTTGAAGTGTGGGAGGAAACCGAAGGTCTTGGAGAAAACCCACGCAGGTCACGGGGAGAACGTACAAACTCTGTACAGACGGCACCCGTAGTCAGGATCGAACCCGGGTCTCTGGCGCTGTAAAGCAGCAACTCTACCACTGCGCCACCGAGCCGCACCTTTCACATGCCTACTGTTTAAGAAACATTTGGACAGGTAGACACAAAATGCTGGAGTAACTCAGCAGGTCAGGCAGCGTCTCTGGAGAGAAGGAAGGGGTGATGCTTCGGGTCGAGTTGTGCAGTTTTGGTCTCCAGATTTGAGGAAGGATATTCTTGCTATTGAGGGCGTGCAGCGTAGGTTTACTAGGTTAATTCCCGGAATGGCGGGACTGTCGTATGTTGAAAGACTGGAGCGGCTAGGCTTGTATACACTGGAATTTAGAAGGATGAGAGGGGATCTCATCGAAACATATAAGATTATTAAGGGGTTGGACACGTTAGAGGCAGGAAACATGTTCCCAATGTTGGGGGAGTCCAGAACAAGGGGCCACAGTTTAAGAATAAGGGGTAAGGCCATTTAGAACGGAGATGAGGAAAAGCTTTTTCAGTCAGAGAGTTGTGAATCTGTGGAATTCTCTGCCTCAGAAGGCAGTGGAGGCCAATTCTCTGAATGCATTCAAGAGAGAGCTGGATAGAGCTCTTAAGGATAGCGGAGTCAGGGGGTATGGGGAGAAGATACATAAATTGTAAATAAAAGATACATAAATTGTCATCAGTTTTCTGTGTGTTCTTAGACAATAGACAATAGACAATAGACAATAGACAATAGACAATAGGTGCAGGAGTAGGCCATTCAGCCCTTCGAGCCAGCACCGCCATTCAATGCGATCATGGCTGATCACTCTCAATCAGTACCCCGTTCCTGCCTTCTCCCCATACCCCCTCACTCCGCTATCCTTAAGAGCTCGATCCAGCTCTCTCTTGAAAGCATCCAACGAACTGGCCTCCACTGCCTTCTGAGGCAGAGAATTCCACACCTTCACCACTCTCTGACTGAAAAAGTTCCTCCTCATCTCCGTTCTAAATGGCCTCCCCCTTATTCTTAAACTGTGGCCCCTTGTTCTGGACTCCCCCAACATTGGGAACATGTTTCCTGCCTCTAATGTGTCCAATGTGCGGGGCAAGTTGGGCCGAAGGGCCTGTTTCCACGCTGTATCACTCTATGACACTATGAAGAAATAAGACCAGCCTGCAGATGGTATTGTAATCTCACCCACCTTTGGTGGAATTTTATTAACCATAAATATATACACATCTTGCTTTGTGAGCTCCCTTCCACAGTAGGTCTCTCTCACTCGGCAGTTCTCCTGAGTCGGGAAGGTGCTAAACAATGGACATTCAACGTGACCACCCCCCTCCCCCCCCCCCACAACCTCTGCCCGTCCCACCTCGCCTCCCCTGCCAATGGTCATGGGGCTGACCCAAGATGGCCGACTCCCAGTCTCCTCTGGGCGAGAACATTTTGCTCTCCCTGTCGCAGTGATCCCGTCACCCTCAATGCACTTCAGACGATCATCCCCCAGGGTGGGGACTGAGGGGGGAGGGGGTGGGGGTGGGGTGGAGGGAGGGACCGTGAACCGTTCTTGCAGTGCAGCTTAACGCAGGAAGCCAGTGTGCAGGTCCAACAGGCGATCAGAGACGCACCTGTAATCATTTGTAATCGCCTTTCCTTCCCATCAGGCAAGCCAGGGGGACGCGGTTGTCATGCCGTTTGGTTAAGGGAGAGAGGGGGAGAGGGAGTGTGTGTGTGTGTGTGTGAGAGAGAGAGTTAGAGAGACAGACAGAAAGATAGCGAGAGTGAGAGAGACAGAGATGGAGAGATAGAGAGAGTGTGAGAGAGACAGTGGGTGTGAGAGAGAGTGTGAGAGAGAGAAAGATAGAGAGAGGGTGAGAGGGTGTGAGAGAGAGAGTGTGTGTGAGAGATAGAGAGAGAGAGAGAGAGAGATAGAGTGAGAGAGAGAGAAAGAGAGAGACAGAGAGAGAGACAAAGAGAGAGAGTGAGTGAGAGAGAGAGTGGGTGTGAGAGAGTGTGAGAGAGAGAGAGCGAGAGAGAGAGAATGAGAGAGAGAGAGAGAGAGAGAGAGAGAGAGAGAGAAAGATAGAGTGAGAGAGAGAGAAAGAGAGAGACAGAGAGAGAGACAAAGAGAGAGAGTGAGTGAGAGAGAGAGAGAGAGAGAGGGAATGAGAGAGAGAGAATGAGAGAGAGAGAGCGAGAGAGAGAGAATGAGAGAGAGAGAGAGAGAGAGAGAGAAAGAGAGAGAGAGAGAGAGAGAGAGAGAGAGAGAATGAGAGAGAGAGAATGAGAGAGAGAAAGTGAGAGACAATAGACAATAGGTGCAGGAGGAGGCCATTCGGCCCTTTGAGCCAGCACCGCCATTAAGTGTGATCATGGCTGATCATTCTCAATCAGTACCCCGTTCCTGCCTTCTCCCCATACCCCCTGACTCCGCTAT